>NW_017306727.1:85264-120551 GCF_000935625.1 Nanorana parkeri
TATATAGATACATTTAATAAGATAATCAGTTTTCCAGTATAATCTGAAGGCTTCTAGGACTTTTTCTTCCAAACGTTTTATGTGGGGAGGTCAGGTTTCTATCTGTAGCAATCTAGGTAAAGCGTTGTAGCATGTTAGCCATAGATCTTAGCAGGAAAGGGAAAATATAGGCAATCTCTATTGTTGGCTAACTAATCATTATTTTGTTGTGCAATCTTTCGAGAACACTCAGAGGGGAATTTATCAAAACTGGAGCAGGCAAAATCTAGAGCAGCTGTGCATGCCAACCAATCAGCTTCTCTCTTCAGTTTGTTCAGTTAAGATTTGAAAATAAAATACAGAAGCTGATTGGTGCCATGCATAACTGCTCCAGATTTTGTCGGCTCCAGTTTTGATAAATTCCCCTCTCAGTTCTTTTCACCTGACAAAGTGAACCAAGTATTCTCACAGGCTTGCACTACAAAATATATTCCTGTAGCCAAGACAGTTATTATAAAAAGCTGCTAGAAGGGGGTCTTTAATATCCTCTTTCTTTTGCTGAAGTGCATGCCAAGATGTAAATGCCCTTTTCTGATGATAAACTTATTGAATGGGCTTTAGCAAAACCTGGGAGAGCTACTGAGAAAGGGGAGTTCATTTACTAAAAGAGTAGGGTACATTTACTTTGCAAAGTGGATGATCATTTAGCTTGTAAATTGCGTTCACTTCAATAATCCAATTTATGAGCAATCCAAAATCCTTTCTTTTTTTAATTCATCTGCACATGATTGGGTATTCAATGTTAGTAATAAAAATTATTTAGCGCACTGGAACAGGGTTTCCAAGTGGGAGAGGTAATGGGTGTATTAGGCATGCTGCTCTTGAATACAAGTAGAAGAATATGAGTTATAGAGATAATAAAAAATTCAGCGTAAAAACGCAACAACCTTGTGCATTATCTAAGTGATACTAGAAGATAGAAAAGAGGGGTAATGTATACACTCACAAAAGACAGGTAAGAGCCATCATATACATCAGCTGTGGGTATCCAACACAGAACATCCCATGTAGAGTAGAAAGGCCTTCGATTTCGCTTGGGCAATCATCAGCTCAGGAGGTACGTGGAAACGTCACTCTAAATTTAAAACATGAGACAAGAACGCAAAAAACAGGAGTGCCTGGTAGTGTAAGAATGCTTTATTTATAATAAAAGCATAACATGGACTCACAACAGTAGTGGGTATAGATGGCCTTGAACCATGGAAGGGACACTGGTTGCCCTTTAACGAGTCCCGGGACCTGATGGTCAGGACTGGCTTAAGGACAACCAGTGTACCTTCCACAGTTGAAGGCCGAGTTAGGGTTGCCACCTTTTCTTCAAGTGAAACACTCTAGCGCCACGCACTGCAATTATTATTTTTTTTAGACTATAGAGGAGAGAGCGAGGAGAAGCACCCAGGGGAGGGAGTAAGAAGACCAGCTTCAGAGGACTACAAATCCCAGCAATACATTATGCAGCAATACAAAATAATATGAAGCGACATACTCTGTGTTGTTCTGGGTTGGCGCCCTGATGTCTCCAGGTTGTCTGGTGGCCTGTGCAAGCTATCAGATGGGCTGTGCGACACTCAGGAGGCTGTGCGACTTTCAGGAGGGCTGTGCAACTCTCAGGAGGGCTGTGCGACTCTCAGGGTTATCTGGGCTATGGTGTCTCACCAGGGGTCCGCAGGCGGGCAGCACAGAGTCAGGAAGCCGGAAGAGGAGAAGGAGGAGCAATCACAGATCCTCACCAAGCGCTATCTCGTGCACCCGCATTGGCCTGAAACCCGGATCTTCCTCTGAGCTGCGGGCACCTGTAAGCAGGCACAGGCTGCCCGCAGCTCAGAGGAAGATCCAGTTTCAGGTCGATGCAGTTGCCCAAGATCACGCTTGCCGAGGACCTCGGCAGCTGCATCTGTCAGAGAATTTAAAGTGCCAGTGTCGGGACTGAGTGTCTTGTGCTGGCTTGACACCAGGACACAAGACTCCAAAACCAGACTGTCCAGGTGAAAACCAGACAGGTGGCAACTCTAGGCCGACTTCAAGTAGATGTAACAAGAGTCTGCAATCTCTATAAATAAGCCATTTGGTGAAACATGTTAGAGTTGGAGGAGACTATGTTTGTTTACAGCATGTTTTGACTTCGGGAATAAACAATATCCAGCTCGTCATGTCAATCGTTTGTGTGGCAATTCTTTCTGTGAGATATCAAGCTGCAGCGTGCCCTTTTTTGCCTGCACTAACAAGAGAGATGGGGCTGTGTGAACGCAGGACAAGAAATATGAGCGGTGGCTGCTTTGTGAGTTTTATAGAAAATAATTTATTGTACAGTGCAATACGGGAAGGAGGGTAAGGTGCCAATTAGGATATCCCACAACAAACTAGATTTAATTCTCTAAACTAGGCCTCAATCTTTTCTAGCTCTTACATTAAAGACTCTGGTTGTTACCTTCAAATCAGAGACTGTGCAGGCTGGATTTCATCAGAGCTCAGGTTCCTTGGCAATTGAGGTTCTAGTGGTATTTCAATCATCATTTTCAAGCAAACATAGGAAGGTTCCTGTGTATAACTTTCCACTTAACCATTACTCACTGGGGGGACTAAAGCAGCTTGTTTCCTCAAGACTAACGCCCTTTTCTTCTAGCAAGCAAAATAAACGACAAACGCACTCAACAATTTGTTACCAGTTATACAGTAAGGTGCACACGAAATGGGCTTTGAACAGTAAAACAGTAGAAAGGCATCATGGCACACTCACAAACCAGCATGTAAAACAACTTGTCTCACCACTAAGGATAATAACAGAGGTTTGGATACACATCCTCTGCAGAAGACGTGTATCCAAACCTCTGTTATTATCCTTAGTGGTGAGACAAGTTGTTTTACATGCTGGTTTGTGAGTGTGCCATGATGCCTTTCTACTGTTTTACTTTTCTTCTAGCAGACATCACTTTCAGAGATTCCTCCCAAGAGGAGAGATCCCTGCCTTTTTCTGTGTGCCCACGCCCACGGCCTACGAGAGACTGACTAAGCTGACATCCAACAGGGCAAAATCCCTGGAGGGAAGAGACAGAACTGAAACTGGCTCAGATGTTTAATAGCTCTTCCAGGATTCCCCAGCAGGTTCACTAGGGCCACTGATTGGCCACGCTATCAGATAATAATAACACAGAGTCATATTTCTGTAGCACACCCTCAAGAACACCCTGGAGAAACATCAAACAACATGCAGCAAGAAAATGCATGCATGCAGAGAAAATACACCCTGAACTCAGAGAAAGACTCCTGTTGAGGTAAATTTAGGCTGGATAGAGAAATAACAAAAATACAAAAATGCATTTGGCAGAAATTCTGCATCCCTAAACATCTCTATACATCTCTAGACAGTAAGGAGGGATGTCAACTGACAAAACTTTGAATGCATTGTATGATTAATGTCTCAGCTATGGACCATTCTTTTGTGTCTGTGATTGGACACATTTAAACATATGTTAATGATTTTTCCACATCCATCAACCATGTAAAAAAGAGTAAAAGACAGTATTATGTGATAGTACTGGCCTTATTTTTCAAAATGTCTGTAGAACAACAATCCATAGGACATTTATACATTTACATCCCACAACAAATGAATGCTACATGGGAGATGTGGGATAAAAGTGTGAGAGGAATCTAACCTTTCCCACAGTGTCCTCATGCGGGTGCACGCTGTCTATAGACTTACCTTGTGTCTCTCCTCGTCTCCTGGCCAAAAATCTCAACTGCGCATGCAAGATCCTTTGCGGCCGCATTCGATTTTTCAGATTTTCAGACGGGAGCACGTGGCGAAGACACAAGTACGTTTAAACCTCTTTTAAATCGTTTTATTTTTTTATTTTTTTTTTTAAGTTTTTGCATATATCTACTGCTTGCTAGCAGTAGATATGCAAAAAAAAACGGAGGGATTAATAACCCTTTAAGCCTGAATACACCTTAAAAAGGTGCAAGAACACACAAATAAAAATGCTCCAAAATTGGCTGTAAATGCAGCCTAAATGAAATGGCTAAGACTGGGTTCACAATGTTGCAATGCAGCGCACCACAACACATGGTAATGCACAGTAGTGATGAGCCGAACACCCCCGTGTTCGGTTCTAACTCGAACTTTCAAAAACAGTAGCGCACTAGCACTTATTGAGATGCATTACATCACAAAAGATAGTACATGCGCTGTTTTGGTGTGTTTTAGTTCATTAGGCAAACCATTCAAATGAATTAGCAATGAATTAGCATTAACATATGAAATAATGCATATTAATATTAACACAGTGCAACAATGTAACACCATAACGCAACTAATATATTATTGTAGTGAATGTCAGTAGGGAATCTAATTAATTCTCTGAGACCCTTTAATTCTCTGAGACCCTTGAGACCCTTTAACTCTCTGCACATTTTAAACCATTCCCAGGTGAGTACTGTTGCTCAAGAATTATTTAAGATTAAGGGTACATTGGCATGTGGCATTACTCTTTCTACATACAAAATTGTGCAAAAATTGCGATGCAATCCCATATGAAAGGTTATCACATGGATCACCTCATTTATCAATGTTTGTGGCATCACATATGACACTACCTGCATTTTTATTGACTGCCTGATATGGTAAACTAGTGCATAAATACAGTGTGGGTACACAGCAGTGACTTGTACACACTGAAAAAGAACACCCTGCTGTCAGACAGCCAGAGCTACCTGGTACTGGCCACTAAAGTCAAATCCCAATAAATCATCACACCAAAATTGGAAGGAAATTACAAGTCAATAGAGGGTTCGCTGATTTGCCGTTTTAACCTTCGTCAACTTCCGTTCCGTTGCAATTTTTTATTTTTTATTTTCTTTTTTGCCAATCTTTATTCTAATTCGCATGCTCTGAGAGGAGAAACAACTATGTATTTTTTTTTTTACTTCCGTTCCATTGCATTGTGTTAAGTTGTGCTGAAAAAAAGTAGAGCATGACACTTACATCGTTACATAGATACATAGTATGTGAGGTTGACAAGACACAGGTCCATCAAGTTCCACCTTTGTGGGTCTGTGTGTGAGTTGTACGTGCATGCGTATATGAGTGTTGTGTGGTCTAGTAATTGAGAGTACTTGTACCCCTGTATATTACGGTCTCTTCCTGCACGTCAGTTGTCCATTAAGGGTGGGAAAGAGCAGCAAGCGTTGGCACTAGCAGCAAGTGTCAGAGCAGAGAAAAGATGTGCTGAGGCCCAAGTTAACATTTTGCACAACGGTCACAATTAGTTATGCCTCTGGGGTTGTAAGAAAAAAAGCTGATATTGCTCCTAATGTCCTACACATTGGCTTACATAGGCGTTTTAAACAACAGTTTACTTGTCCAGGTTGCAGATTTCTAAGAGCTACAGCTGCTTCACGTTGAGGGGCTGCTTATAAAGAGAAAACATTTTTTTCCCCTGTTGACTTGTGATTAGGAGCATTCTTGTCAGATGACACAACAACAGCACAACTTAATTTCTGCATTCTCCTGTCCCCAGAAATGGCAGATAAACTGCTCATTATAAATTTGGGAACTATGTCCTGATTTCTGGAATGTAAGCTGACCTTTTAGAGTTGTTTTAGCCTTTTGAAAATAACGTTAACTTTCCATCTATTGTGTGATTACTACAGGCAGCCAAAGCAATTTTGTTGTGCAGTGGGTATTTTAGAGGACATTTATGGTTTGAATTGAAATCACTGCCTCAAGTGAATTTTCTATAAACACATTTTAAAAGACAATTCTAGTTTAAAAATAATTTGATTGGCAAGGCTAGTTTGGAAGCCAAAAGGGTTACTGATATGCAAATTAGCTGATCTCTTCAATCGGCCAATTAGATTAATTTGTTTTTTTGAGCCCACCCTAGATTAAGATCATTGAGATCCCATTAACATTTTTGTGGTGCCGTGCCTTGATGCACGTGCGTTAAGGCAGCCCATTAAAATTATTTGGTTGCCAACACACCAAAACATACAGAAAATGGTACATGACACAAAATTTGTAAAGCATATGTTGTGCAGTGAAAAAATAGCATTTAGATAATAGCAGATAGATCCTGCAAATATTTACCTCCTGACACCAGGTCCAAATTTTTGCCAAGCCAGCACAGAGCAAGAACTAGAGTGACAGGGCTGCCTTGGGCATCATACAGCTACCTTTTTTTTTTCTTTTATATCTCTATAGGTTGAACTCGATGGACATATGTCTTGTTTCAACCTGACTAACTATGTAACACATGATGTAGCTGTCAGTTACATATTACATTGTATAATAAAAGGTTCCAGACTTCCGCCCTGCTTGCCTGGCGGAATTCTGGAACTTCAACACTGCAGTCCCTGTGCATTTCTGTAAGTGGAATAGTGCACTGTGCACTTATAGTCCATCCATTTTAGGTTCATACAACAGGAAAAGACTTGATAGCAGAATAGGGGAACAGTTTGCAATATTCTTCTAGCTATTGGTCCTTGGTGCTGCACCCACAGCCTTACCAAGTTACAATCTGAACTCCGAGTTCAAGGTATGGCACCATCAGTCACTTTATGAGCAACAGTGGGCTTAAAGGAAGAAGACCCAGGAGGACTCCACTGTTGAAAGAGAAACATAAAAAGGCCAGACTGTAGTTTGTTAAAAAGCATATTAACTGTCCACAATTCTTCTAGGGGAATGTCCTTTGGACAGATATGAACTGGATAGATGGACATCAGCTATATGTGCGCAGATGAAAAAATGAAGTTTAAAAAAAATAACACTATAATTACTATGAAACATGGAGGAGACTCAGTGATGTTTTCTGAGCTGCTTTGCTGTGTCTGGCACAGGGTGACATGAACTTGTGCAGGGCACAATGAAATCTCAAGACTACCAATGAAAGAGTTGAAACATGCAGTCTCGAGTAGGTTCCCTTAAAACAAAGAAAAAGTGAGCCAAACTAACTGTTGGCAGGTCCAGAAGTCTCATTTAGAGAGTCATAAATTAGAATCAAAATCTGATTTATTAAATATGAAGTAAAAAAAGAAATGATGGATGGCAATCCAAGTTATTTCAGAGAAAATTGTGAGTTTGGTCTTAGGAGCAGGGCATAAAAATTAGGTAATAGAAGAAGTCTGCACATGATACAGATCCAATACAAAATATACTTTATTCAATCAAGGCATGAAAACCAGGCCTGAGAAAACCGCAAATGCAATTTAGCCTGTGTCCTTACTCATAGCTGTTTGTCACAGTGAACTTATTTGTTTTGGGCTGTTACATGTACTATAGAACACCTCTATCTCAATTATAGAAATGAGGAGAGAGGAAAGGTTCTGTTGACCTAACACACTTCATGTCCTAGGGTGACAATGCTGTTCTTTGTACATACACTACAGTGAGTGAGCATTGCCACCTTAGGGCAGGAAATGTGTTACTGGTAAGATCATCAGGTAACATTTTTAACAACTTAAAAAGAGAAAACTAATGCAGCCTCCACAGGACTGGTAATCTGTAATATATTAATAGTGTTTCTTGTTTTTAGATACACTTTAAGTTAAGACTTCCCAGGCATCTGTCATGATAACATCCTATGACACTCTGCACTGTACAGAATCCCAACTAGTGACATTTTCTTGAAAAAAGAATGTTGTGCTATTTTGCTCCAATAAGCCTGTTAGCCACTGCTGTTCTTCAAAGGCAGCAAAAGCCAAAACCCTTAGAATGTGCCCTGTGTTTTCAACTCTACCCTTCTAGTTCTTGAAGGCTTATATGTGGTATCTTAGCAAGTTTGTGGTTATCTTCATTATAACACCTCATCCCACATGGCATTTAAGCACACCAGTGTAACCTTGCAGCACATCACAATTTTAAAAAATGATATTGTTTACAATGTGCAATGGCAGTAATCATATATGTTTAGTAAGAGGTCATGTAAATGTGCTTGCTTGCACTGCATTGAACATTTCCGTACGAATACAGATGTCCTTTCACGTTGTTAGCAATGACTGTAAATCAAGGGCGCTGCATACTTGTTAATTGTTGTGTGAACACATTGTAGGGTTCATCCTCGGTAATGTAACCATGGTTACTTGAGGCCAAATTCTGAAGTAAAAGCTAATCATCTGTGAATGGAGAACACACAATCTGTTCTCATTCATGCGGCCATGAATGTGAACTGAAGGTCAGGACCATAATGGTTAATTCTGCATACCTAATCTCATGTCTGATAACAGATTTTCACATCTATGTTAAAAGGGCATTTGATCCATCTAAGTCCATGCCTTCCCTGTGTAAGTCTGAAATATGGGGATGAACCCTTCAATATCATTTCAAAGGCAACTTCCTGTCTAATGTATTCTGTACAACAGCAAGAGAAACAAATGACCGTTATACAAACACATGTTAAATACTTCTAAACATAATGAAACGCTGCAATATGCTACAGGCTATATTCTTATATGTTGTTATTTATGTGACACATAATTATGGCATACGTAAAGTTTAGCTCCTATCAGAGTCTACTGTTAATTTAATCTGGAGGAGATGCAAAGATGAGCAATACTTATCTTAATCCTCATTTCCTCAGACTTCTTCCCCACCTGTTCCAGAAAGAAGGACTGGTCTCCTGAAATCGCTCCTCTTTGCCAATTATCCATTTGCTTCCTTGCCAACGTCATTATGTACAATGCAGGACCAGTGGTACATGAGGCTTGCCCGTATTCCAGGGTTTTTGCGGAAGCAAGAAAAGGGTAAGTATTCCTTTCTGTTATATCCCCCTAGAATACAAGCATTATGCCCTTAATATGCACCTGTTGGGGAGTTATTCTTATAAGCTGACTATAGTTGAGCTTTAAAATATGGGGGTGCCAATACACCACTGATTATTCCTGTATTTATGTAGCACTGACATATTACACAGTGCTTTATAGGGTAAGAGGAACCATTTAAAAAAAAAGAGAACTCACAATTGAATGCCCCCATTGAAATTTTATATAAACCAGAGCCAATTTGGGAGAATTACTTTACCCGCACCCTACCCTTCCATCAGGATTGCGGGAGATAACCCATGCAAACACAGAGAATATACAAACTCTATGCAGATAGCATCCTTAGTGAGATATGAATCCAGGACCTATAGCTTTAATGTACAAATGCTAACCACTTACTCATGAACCCATTCAGTATGTGTAGCATCTAATTACAGTTTATTAAAGCCCCCCCCCCCCCCCCTCCCCATAGCTAACGTCCCAGTAAACCGCAGCAGCCAATTAGCATTTTTGTTTTTCATTTTTCTTATCATTTCATCAAACCATTCTAAAATAAGGAAAACATTGGATGGATTGCTGCTGCACTGTATACATTACCCTTCCTTTAGAAATTCATTATATAAGCATTTAGGTTCAGGTCTGAAGTTGCAACACTATTCTATATTTCCCCCCTACGTCCACAAGAATGCATTCTGTAATTTCACAATGACATCTTGATTGACCAGATGCTGGACATGGAGCCTCAGTGAGATCTTGTAAATCTATAAAAGCATTTCAATGAGCACTAAGCTTACTTCAACAACATAGAAAGGAAATGTCAGCTCTTTTCTTCTGACTTCTCTTTATCAGCTAATTTAGTGCTATTACAGAAAAATGTATCAGTGATAAGATGACCCTGATTGCTGCTGATTATATCAGGATCATGGGGTCATGTGCTGGGAAAAGAGTCAAAAAAAATGTGGAGGTATTTTTTTTCCTGGCAGATTGGTTTTCACTGAATATAGCAGAGTATGGGAAAAGCTTGTATGTTATCCTAAGGGTAAACTGGAGAAACATGACACCCGTTCTGCTGGAGCTGGATAATGCACCACCAAATATCCACACCGAGACATTTACTACTTTGTTGTTATACAGTATATGTTAGTAGTCACTTGTCATCGCAATACTAATAGATACTAATGTTTTGTATGAACATCAGTGCAAAATCGAAGGGGTCTATTCACTAAGCTGCCGAGGGCAGCCGAGTGAATGACCGATCTGAAGTGAAGTGAGCCGAACACTGTTAGGTTATTCACTTCAGGCTGGTACGGCTGATTTCAGCCGTACATTGGCTGAAATCAGGCGTACATCGGCTTGCTTCGCGTGGCTTCGGGTCGGCCGAACATGCTCAGCATGTTCGGTCAACCAGAAGTGCAGAAGGAGTTCGACTCAGCCGATCCAACATCTGGATCGGCTGAGCCGAACCTCCGGCAGGCTTCTCACTGCTGTTCGGGCTATTCTTAAAGATGCCGAACAGCAGTGAGTGAATAGAGGTACCGAGCAGAACAGAAAAAGAGTGAAAAAAGTAAATAGAAAACGATTGTGCAGAGCTAGCAGTGACAGCTAGCTCTGCCCAAAGGTTTCCTATTGTCCGGCGGCTCTGCTGCTGTAAAATAAAAAATATAAAAAAACCTCTCCCGGCGCTCTGGGAGCCTCCCAGGAGAGAAACACAGCTGTGTCTTTTTTCTTTATTCTGACACGAGCGATGTCAGAATAGAAAAGAAAAAAAAAGAATTTTCCCTTTGAAAAGCATTGGGACATTACTATTGGCTATTTCAATTTGCAATAGCCAATTTTTTTTTTTGCAATAACCAATTGTAAGCTAGCATTGTACCCGCCCTCTGCTGATGGACCTGATGGGGAACTGCAGCAGAGGGCGGGTACAATGCTAGCAGGAGACTCCCGGGCCGCCAGGGAGAGTTAGCTGTTTCGAATCCGAATTGAGTTTCAGATACGAATTACGAAATAATGGATATTACGAAACGGAACGAAACGGAACAAATTTTTTGACGGCGCACAAGTCTGCAACTTGGACTCTGTGGCAAGCGTTTAGTAAAGGATTATTATCTGTCTCAGATAATTTTCTAAAACAATAATTTCTTAAAGTGGAAACTATGGTTTACAAAGGGCAGCTATAGCTGGTAATTAACTTGTTGCGTTGGATTTCTGGCTCCAGTCAAGTAAGCCACCATGACTAGAAGATGTCAGAACAAGAAAGGATCATAGAGAAAATGTATTAACCAAGGTAACAAGATATTTTCCATTTCAATATTTTTATTGATTTTTTTAAGCATTGAACAACACAAGACGAAATACAAAATCATATGATCATTGATGTTACAATCACAAAGGTTGACAAGGTACTCGGGTTTAGATATACTTTAACATTATAACAAGTTGAACTGTAAGCCACACTGTGATATACTAGTGCAAAAAACAAAGGGGTCTATTCACTAAGCTGCCGAAGGATCTAGCCGTAGCTTCGGCCCCAGGACCCCTTCGGTGCAGTAGAACCGAAGGGCTGCTGTACCGGCTATTCACTACAGCCCGTACAGCTCCCAAAGTCGGCCCAGTGGCTCAGTCGTGGCTGGCCGCCCTTACTGCTGGGCGGAGCCAGCCATCATCTCACGGCTGGCTTCGGCCGCTTGCACAGACAAATCAGCGTCCACTGATAACCAGGGACACTGATCTCCAGACAGCCCAACTCCCCCCAGCGCTCTGGGAGTCTCCCGCTATTAGATAGCGGCTGCCAGCCGCACGAGAGAGAAACCCTTTCTCCCAGAAAGGTTTACTCTGCTCGATCGAGCAGAGTAAACCTTTCCCTGCTCTTTTTTTTTCTTGGCTACCGTTGGCTGCCGTCAGAATAAAAAAAAAATTCACCATAGGAATGCATAGCTAGATTCTTGTTGGCTATTTCAATTTGCAATAGCCAATAGCAAACTAGCTATTGCACCCGCCCACTGCTGTTGTCAATCAGCAGAGGGGACCTAAAGTTCTCCATCAGGTCCCCTCTAGTGATTGACAGCAGCAGAGGGCGGGTGCAATAGCTAGTTTGAATTTGGCTATTGCAAAGTGAAATAGCCAATAGGAATCTAGCTATGCATTTCTATGGTGATTTTTTTTTTTATCCTGATGGCAGCAGAAACGCCCGGCCAATAGAAAACAGTTGGGCAGAGCTAACTGTCACTGCTAGCTACGCCCAATCGTTTTCTATTTTATTTTTTACTACTTTTTTTAACTGTTTTTCTATTCTGCTCGGTACCACGGAGGTACCGAGCAGAACAGCAGAGCCGAATGCCGAACTGCAGTTCGGCATCTATGAAAATAGGCTGAACAGCAGCGAGTAGCCTGCCGAGGGTTCGGCTTAGCCGATCCAGATGTTGGATCGGCTGAGTCGAACTCCTTCTGCACTTCAGGTCGGCCGAACATGCTCGACCCGAAGCCAGCCGAAGCCACCCGATGTAGGCTGATATCAGCCGATATACGGCTGGCATCAGCCGTACCAGCCTGAAGTGAATAGAACTCACTTCACTTTGGGTCGGTTAGTCACTCGGCTGCCTACGGCAGCTTAGTGAATAGACCCCAAAGTGTTTTTTTTTTACTTAAAATACTCAAGTAGGTTTGTAGGTATTCTGTATTCTGGGTCCAGTGAAAGTAAACAAGGAAAAGTGTATACTGTTAGGGCCTATTAATGCCTGTGAATAGGACCAGTCACATGAGTCTCATAAATTCCTCCATGCTACTCATGCAATCTCCTGCGGGCGCTGTATAATCCAATGACAGCTGACACTGTCCACAGTTGTTCGCAGGCTGTTTGCAAGTAATTGCACAGTCTGATGACTGCACCTGGATACAGACTGTTTGCGTCCAGGGGCGACCGCTCACATGAAATCGCAGGCTGCACAATTATTTATGAACAGGGGTGAGCTCTGGCAACTGTCAATGGTGTCAATTCACAACAAGAAACGTTATTTGCCCTCTTTAATTTTTTATATACCTCTCCATATTTTTCATTTGAAAACATGGTATTCACGGAAATCCCAATCGTTACTTAGCATGTTCATTAGGGCTTCCGACTGAAGCAAGGAGTTGTTATTTTTCCGTGTTCAACGTTATTTTAGCAACTGATGCATAATTTTTACCCCTCAAGAGTTATTTTTACGTCTTGAATCGTAGAATTAATGTTTAAGGTGTTAAAATATGCTTAACTGATGCATTCTGGGACCAGAAGGGCAGGAGAACAGAGCCTACAAATGATGTGTCTTCAACAGACTGCACTGTTGTATGTAAGCAACAGGGGCGGAACTACCGCCAGTACAGCCGGTGCGGCTGCACCGGGGCCTTAGCCTGGGAGGGCCCAGCAGATCCAGGCAAGTTAGGACAAGAGAAGAAAGGGGGGGGGGCGGCCGCCGACCGTCCAGCCACACGTCCAAACGCGTGCTCAGCAGTGATGCCAGAGTGAGGCAGAGCAGCCTGCAAGCAAACGATGAGGCAGCGCATGGGCTTCGGCCGGGAGGACACAGCAGCTTCCTGATTACACAACCCGCCCCTCTCCCAGCTACATGGTGTTCCGGCCGCAGAGGAGGAGCTGAGGTGATGCTTTTATCTTCTGTATGTGCCTAATTTCTGTGACTGATTTTTTGTAGTCCTCTATACCTGATGGAGTTATTCTGTATTTCTGTAGAGTATTGCTGGAAGTTGTAGTCCCCTATAGCTGTTACCATTCTGCATTTCTGTAGAGATTATTGCTGGAAGTTGTAGTCCCCTATAGCCGTTACCATTCTGCATTTCTTTAGAGTATTGCTGAGAGTTGTAGTTCTCTATATCCGTTACCATTCTGCATTGTTGTAGAAAGTATTGTTTGGAGTTGTAGTCCTCTATAGCTATTACAATTATGCATTTCTGTATAAAGTATTGCTGGGCATTGTAAGTGCCGGGGGAGGCGGGGTGAAAGACAATCTTGCACCAGGACCCATTGTTCCATAGGACCGCCACTGGTGAGCAACTTTATTAAAAATGTTGAAGTTTACATGTTACAAAGTTTACGAATTACAACCCCACTTTACAATCACAATACAATTCAAGATAAGATGGTAAGGATGGCCATAACGACACTCTGAAGGAGGTGCTCATGTAACAGCTGTCTAATGGTTGATAAATGGCCAAAACGTCTTTGTGAATTTCACTTCTGTACATATTTACCGATTAGGCTTGTTAAAATAAGGAGTTGCGCGATAAACACTTCTGCAAACATAGACGCCACTTGGTGGGGATTCCAATGGTTAAATCATTTGGTGAATTAAACAAACCTAAATAGCGTTCAATATCTATTAAATAATGGCCGAAATCAGCAAAAAAAAGCTTTGTGAATTGGCACCATTGCATTTTACAGCATGTCTTGCCCACAGCAGATCACATGAGTCTCACAAAAGAATTGGTGAGACTCATGCAATCTGACCCATTTGCAGGTGTGATTGGGGCCTTAGGATTCCAATGTCCCATAAATTAGACTCCAAGTTTAGGTTAGAAATTAGTCAATTGATTTGCCAGGTTTGACATTCAACCAAGATCAGTCTGAATCGCTTAAGCCAGTTATTAGCAATTGTTAAGCCAATCAAAACCAAAGATTTTGCTCTTTCTATGTTCTGACAACCATCATTGGGCTCTCCTATACTACTTTTCATATCCTCCAATCCCACCCTTTTTTATTTAATCTCTTTCCAGCTAATTAGGAAGATCACGTCATAAGTCATAAGTCACAAACCCCATTACAAAAATATTGCACAAGCTAATGTTCATCTTTTCATTTTCTAGCTACACATACCACTGGGCACATCTTAGTTCTGCTTAAAGCCTTCATTGCAAGACAGCACTGTGCTCATCAATCATCACTTATTGCTGTCGTCCTTGGACAGTTTATTGTAGTATTCTATTACAACAGTAGCCACTACTGTTTGTCAGTTTGTCACCATATTTCCATACAGTCCCGAACAGGCATTTGCAGACTGCCAGTACTAGCTGTCACTAAACCTCATCACGTCCGCTCACTCCTAGTATATTATGGTTGGTGATGACAATTGCCAAACATTTGGGCAGCATCGTTAAGCAAGTTCATTTTGAGGATGTTTTTGTTACCGAGGGACATTTTAAGGAGTGAAACTGGAAGTAACTGATTTAGAAGATCCAGTATTAGTTTCCTGTTTGTCCTCTGTCTGGTTCAAGTATTTGGAGCACTGGAGGTCAGCCAAAGAGTTTTTCTCTTAAAAAAGTGCAGGCTTCAACAAAAAAAGTTTTGTATTTGCTAATGTTGGCTGGCAAAGAACAACTATTTTTTCATAAAAGTTCTTTTAACACAATTTAAAGCTTTCGTTTTCACAGGTGGTAAGCTGTGTTGTGATACATTTTTACCAATGTTTTTATAGCAAAGCATATTATTCTGCATATATCAGGCCACAGAAAGATATGATAATATTCTTGGGGTGTATCAGTCAGTTGCAACAATAACTTTGCGGTAAATCCCCTATGTTCTAAGACTTACTGTAACTGCCTTTGGTACTTTATCTCACAGTAATTTACTTATAAAAATGTTTAAAAGTCATACTTATATATCACAACAGTGTGGATTAGTTATTTTTGGTATAAAGTTGTTATTTAATCACTGATACTATTTCTTATAACATTTTCTCATAATACGTTTTTGGACTCAAATTCAAATGGCTCTATTTTCTGTTCTTTTCAATAGATACTAATAGATAGATACCAACAAGCAAGAATGGCAGGCACTCAAATCAAGTTTTTTGTCGCATTTATTTGGAAATACATGTAAAGTCACATGGCTGCGTGAAGGCTACGCTGAAAAGTGTAGTCCTCAACTAAAAGCTTTCTGAGTTCTAAGTTATGGTGCATATTAGGCTTTCCTCCTCTCGACTACCAACACTGATAATTTTTTCCACCTCCTCACCAGTGACACTAGATATTTTGGCTGCCCCCTCCCTCATCCGTTCCTCCAATCAGGGCTGGAGGATCAGAGCGGGGGAGGGGGGAATCCCTGCGGGGAGAGGTGACTGACAGTCACCGCTCTCTGCAGAGAGATGATTGGAAAGTGAGCGATCGAAGGTATGCGTTTGTTCACTTCCCAATCTATAGAGCCGACGTGTGACAGTTTCATTGCCACACGTCGGCTCGAACTTTAAGGTATACTATAAGGCACCTCATAGTTCTCCTTTAAGTAGTATTTTGTGGATAATAGGACTGCGTCATATGTGTGTAGTGTGTACTATGAGCAGGCTTACACTATATTTAACCACATTCTTTTAGGTCAGGCCCAATATCCAGCTCAGTTTAGCCAAACACAATTTCTGCCACAGCATACTACACACACCGCATGTTTCTCCTCTCCAGGTTGTGCCTCTTTTTCATCTTCTGATGTTGGGAGGTACGCGATGAGGAATCCTCACATGCCATAAATTATACGGCTCTTTTCTGCAGAAATTCAAGACAAGGTTACATGTTTCAGGGTAAGATTTAGACACAAAGATTTAGACTGTTGCCAGGATTCTTCATCCATGACATCTCCCAGGTCAATATTCCATTTAGACACATAGGATGGGGGTGGGTCGTCCGGAAGAGACAGCAGGGATGTATATAGAAGGGAGATAAGTCCTGGGCCATGGGGGTTATCTCGGCAGACTCGTTCAAATGGTGAGGGTGTGGTGGCGCTGTCCTGATTGGTGGTTTGCTTTGTAAGAAAATGTTTGATCTGGAGGTAGCGAAAGATTTATTTGTTGGGCAACTGGTAGTGTTCCTGTAAGTATGGGAATTATTTAATCCCTGAGGTGGTTAGCAGCTGCCAAAAAGAGGTGAGATTGCGTGATGACCACTCAATGAAGCTAGAGGGGCTGTGGAGCACTGGGGGCAAGGAGGGGTTACTCAGTATGGACATGAGGGGCTTATGCGGGGACATTAGGCCATATGATGTTTTCACCGAATCCCAGATTTTAAGGGAATGGGAAGTGATGGGATTAGGGATAAGGAGTCATTGTGTGGGAGGTAGCCAAAGAAGGTTGGCTACTGACGCTGGTCGTGTCATCGCATTCTCCAGAGCCACCCAAGCTGGGGACTCGTAGTTCGCGTGGCACTTAGAAAGTTGGCCTATTTGCGCTGCTTGATAGTATTTGGTTAAGTTTGGGACTGCTAGTCCCCCCTGGGATTTTGGAAGGTAGAGCGTACGACTAGAGATTCTGGGTCTACGATCTCCCCATATGAAGGTGAAAATGCGTGATTGTAGTCTGTGCAGTATAGGGGCCGGGATAGGGGAGGTGGGAAGGGCACCAGGAGTAGTTATAATTTTGCTGTAGGGACGCCACTAGGGTGGGGGGCAGGGATAAGTTCAGGGCGAATGATTTGGCATTGTTGGTGTGTAGACCCGATATAGAGGAAAAGTCTGTGATAAGTTTCGTAAGGTTGGGTAGAGATACTAGGGGTTCAACTCTTTTTCTATATTCTCCAGTGAGTTGCTTTCATATTTTATTTTTTTTAATGTTTTTTGTCTAGCATTTATGAATGAAAATGTTTCTTTATATAGGTGTCCAGAATAAATCCATTCTTTCAACAGTCTTACTAAGTAAAGTCAGAAGAGAATGGAGTATGGGGCCCTTACTGTCAGAAAAGAACACTGACTGCTGAACGATTAATGACTTAAGCAAATCAGGGTAATACAGTGTTAGTTTCTTAAAAATAACATAATCCATTAATGTGATATTGTTTAAAAATACATTGCTCACTATTGAATGTAATGCTTCATTGCAAATATTGGTCCCTTGAAGCCAAATTTCCTTTTTAGAACCAATGACTAATGTTTGGGTTTTTTTATGTTCTAAGTAGGCATAGTGTTACAGTAACTTAAATGACCACAATAAATTCTAATGATGGAGCGTTATAACAACTTGACCAAAAGAAATAACGTTTTTGCCTGCAGCCGCTTTTAGAGTTTTTGTGTTCATTCTTTATTAGTCTAAACTAAGGAGAATAAACTTTGGGACTGTATGTTACTATAGGCAACAGCTACTTTATCCTTTATTAATTTATTCAGTTTAATTATAGAACAAAATCACAATAACCAGCTATAGCAGACTCTAATGCAAAATCCTGTATGGACATCTAGACTCTTCCATTTAACATGAAATAGTTTTTTCATGTACTGGACACATATATTTTCCTATAAACATCTAGGTGTTTAGGAGGTGTGGATGATATGTAGCCGATGAAGTGACTTTGATGGTATATTTCAGCAAAATCTTAAAACTGTCATACAAGAATGTAAACCTAACATTTAAAAATCATAAATCAGGACAGTTTTAAACAACTGTAATCTGTTTAGATGATCCACTTACTCTGCCAGTCCACACCCTCATGAACTCACACTTGTATTTGCAAGTTCAACTCTAACAGGAATCTGAAAATTGGTACAGCTAGCATATCTAGTCACATTCAACTGGACTTGTTCTGTAATGATGAAGGAATTTTGTAGCATATCCATGCCCTTCTGATGAATGTCAGGAAGTCACAGACATCCTAATCCAGTCTCCATGAAAAGGCAGATCTTGATTGATTGTCTTGATTTCCAAGAACAGGATAGTAGTAGGTGTGGAAGTTATGGAATCACACTGTTCTAGTTATGTAATGTCATCCTTGGTGTCAGGAAGTCTGCAAAGGTGTGACATTTTTGATTTATATGACTAATGGTGTGAATTGTTGCCAAAATGCAAGGATAGAGATGCTAAAACAACTTTATATGGGGGAGACAGATGGTGTCAAATGATGGTTTTTCCAGTTTGACATCTTTCACACCTCTTATGAACCAGCTGTCCTCTCTGTCCAAAATATGCACCTCACTGTCCTCAAAAGAATGTCTCTTTTCTTTAAGGTTTAGGAAAACTAGTCTTGACCTGTAGAATTTGCCTTAATATATTGGACTATTCAGATGTTGAAGGTTTGTTTTGTATGTACAGGTCTTTGCATTCCTCACTACAATGCACTGCATATAGCAAGTTACTTTACTTGTGTTTGGGTGTTGAGTGTTTTGGATGTACAAGCTTCTGTCTCAGTCTTTTTCTTGGTTTGCAATAGACAAGGGTTTATGTTTGTTAAAGATCGTTCTGTGTTTTTCCAACACTTCAGCTACATACAGGATGACTATGTTACTTTGTCTGTTCCATGGTCCAGTGTTTTTTTTTACCTTCTAGGTGTTTTAACAAAAGCCCAGTCTGGGTAGCCACAAACTTTCAAAGCTTTCATGAGACTCTGTGTTTGCTGTTGCCATGCCAGCATGATGTTGTAGAGTTTGTATTCCAGTGGCTGGTGGGAGTCAGAAAGCAGATATTAATTTGTTTGGGTAGGTTCCCTTTAGACCTCAAAGTTACTCCCATCCTCGACATGCATCACACACTCGAAAAAGGGCAATTTGTTACTCTGTGCCTCTTCTCATATACATTTGATGTTTTTGTCCACTGAGTTTGTGTGTTTACTACTTTCACACCTCCCATCCTGTGCTTGGACAGGCAAAATCTGTCTTTCTATGGTGATTGGAATACAGTGTCTGTGCCACAACAGGGATATACAGTAAATGATGGTTAATTTCCTGCCACCCATAAGAACTGAAGAAGGGGCTTGGATAAGCCCCAAATTGTCTTCAACATTATAGAATAAATCTAGTTGAATGTAACATAACTACTACTAGCTATACCATGACCTTGATAAATGAGAACCTTCACATACGAGAAGTGGGACAGGACAGTTCTGGTGAACCAAGGACAGGCGGCAAGTGTCAGCATTGTGGTGCCTGAGCCTCATATTTGATTTTATTAAGAATATGGAGCATCCTGAGATTGAGGCCTTTACATGTCAAATCTTGATATCACCTTTGTTAAAGACTGCATTATCTGCTTGCAGATGTGCAATGTTATTATATCACAAAATTCTAATAAAATTTGTTTTAAAAAAAAGAATATGGAGCATCAAGTGTGAGTATGTCTTTCCTTAAAATGCCTAACGTGCTGTATCTGCACAGCCAAGGCTAGTGAGTTGCCATTAAAGAGAAACATGACCTTTATCTTAAAAATTTTAATAATGGCACCTTTAGAAATGTTTAGTAGTGTCAATCTACAAGCAGATACTAATATATAACTCCAGGCTTTTTTTTTTTTGCATATCTTATTTTTATTTTCCTCCCCATTCTTCTCATAGTGGCTATTTTCACTAAGAGCAGATTAATCAATCTCCCTTTACTTCCTGGAACTCTGGGTCTGCTTCCAGGAACATGTCACCGTGCACATCATTTGAGGGGGAAATGTAATTACCCCAAGTCTCCTTATGAGATTTTGCAGTTTTAAGAAGGCACTGGTGATTTAGCCTTCCCATGATGCATTTGTAAGGCCAGGGCCACATCACTACATCACAGTGGTAAAACAGTAATTATTAGTAAAAGCAAAAACATTTTATTTAACAAATGAATGTAAAATGCATTCATATCAGCATGCACAGCTGCACACTGATGCGATTTTTAGTGAAAGGGGGTGAAGGTCCACTTTAAGCATTTTTATAATCAGATACCTGAGAAAACAGACAATAAACTTGAATAAATATAAAGTTGTATGAATTGCTCACTCGCACACTACTAGTCTCATGCGACTTAGTTTTTGGATCAGATTCTGTGTCATGATTTAATTGTTGTCGCGGACAAATTGCCCCCAACTTCCTTTCCCAGTGACATTTAGGCCATTGCTTAACATTCTGTTACCCCCCTCAGCTATACATTCTCTAAATATTCCTTTTTGAGAAACCATTAGGGCAAAAGTATCATTGCCTCCCCCAATGAATTTTACAGAAGAGGTCAGTGATGGTAGACTTTCTTGATGCATGGGGTACTCAAGTGCAAGCCCTGAAATCATGAAAGATCCACACATAATATTCAGGGAATGCAGTTTTATAAAAAGTTTTTAGAGACTGCAGACATGCGACAAGAGATGGTCAAAGACTACAGGCATGATAGTAGAGATGCTCAGGGACTGCAGACAGGCTGTAGGAGATAGTTAGAGACTATGAACATAATATAACAGTTGTTAGAGACACATTATATGAGACTGATACGGTATGCTATGCTATTACAGCTTCGTTAAATATACAGCCCCCTTAAAAATTACTTGTGCCACTGTTAATATTTTTTTTTAAGCAAGATCTTTTATGAAAGATCATAGAAAAAACATAAACAAAGGAAAAAAATAAGATAATGTGAATTTTAAAAAAAAGTAAGCATTTTAACAATTAAAACACAGTTAAAGAATATTTTCTTCACTGACCAAAACAGCACATGGGGAAGGAGAAAATAGACTGATTTCTGCAGGGACCCCAAGAACTGCACAATAAGTTTGAAAGGGTCAAATGCAACCCTGTGGCAGCACAATAGATGTCTTTTTTATATTGTAACTTAAATTAGACTTAATTTGTTCTTTATATAATAGATTTGTGGCTAATAAATAGAATTACGATAAAAGTTGTGTCAGAGCCTAATTTGCTCATATGTAAGGTTATAAGTGGTGTAAATGTGGCAGTTTTACACCTTTTCTGTGAATTATTTTGAGTAACTATCCAACTGGACAGCGCAGAAAATGGTAAAACTACAGCCGTTAGTATTTATAGTCATTATGAAGCTTCTAAGTTTAGCTCAGGTATCACATATCTGGACCTTTAGGCTTGAATATAAATGTGAGAATAGGGGGGGGGTTCCAGCTATTATTTCTTTTGAAAGAAATGTGTGACTAACAGAGTCACCGACAAGAGGGTACAGGTAGTCCTCCTGCACCGGTCTCAATCAGGTCAGCAGAGGGTCAGGATCTGTCAAGGGCTGTCTGTAGCTCATACTGTCTCTTATGTGCTCCCCACACTCTCTCTGTCATTTGGCATTTTGTACTGGCCAAGCATGGCTATGATGTCTTTCCCTCTGTTGACATCACACTAAGCATCCCCATGGCAACCAACCGGTCCACCACTCAGAGTCTCTGCGCACTGCGCTTTCATCCCGGGCAGTCTGCGGCAGTTGTTGGATCCTGGGCAAGGGATGCTGGGAAAAAGCTGGAATGACAAACACCTGCATAGGTGCTCTATTAGGCATCCTTACTCTATCTTATAGGAAGCTACCTCTGGTTAGCCTACCCAGACCTGCAGCCCCATCCTAATCTCCATTCCCAGAGCATCCCAGTGTGATGGTCCTGCACCCACCTAAGGGGCATAATCCATAGTCTGACAGCACATATTTTCTGAAAAGTAACTTTTAAAGTAATTACCAAAATATGAGACCATTGGGGAATGTCAAGGGCTGCATACTGAAAAGAAAAATGCTCCACTGTGTCCTATGAGGAGACAGTGGAGCCACTGTTGTCATCAGGGTGACACCCCTGACGAAGTCACTTACAGACATAACGCGTGTAGGGTGGAGCTAGGAGTGTCACGAATGAGAGCTGGTTACGGATCATACACGGTTGCAGGAGTTTTGTTAATGCAATTTCTTTATGTATTTCATGTGATTCGTTTTATTTTAATAAAGTGTCTTTTAAGAGAGACAGTCTGCACTATGGATGTTTTTTTTTAAATCTATTACTGCATGGGTCTCTGAGTATATCGATCCTTCGACGTTGGGGTAATCAGCATAGACAACCGCTCAGCTTACCTGGTTGGTACAGCAGGGGAGGAGCCGAAAAGAAAGAGGGAGTTCTTTTATCAGTGGATTCATTGAGTGCTTTTCTCCGCCCAGGCTATATGGAGGAAAAATGCTTTCAGGCCTGAGGTTTGGTCTGCATTTAAGGTGAGCTGCACTCCTGAGGGTCTTCTTGTATGGAGGTCACTGAAGTTTTTCCACATGTGAAGAAGATCAATTGTTGTATTGTCACATTATGGTAAAGAGTTTTGGACTGTTGTAAGTGTAAAGAAGCACTTTGGCTGACACTTGCTGGACTGATACTTGCATTGAATGTTTGATTGTATTTGATTGCTGGCACTATATTCACTTCTCATATTGTGTACTATATTTTGGTCCAGACATCTACGTATAAAATTACTTTTTGTACAACGTACGTACAACGTAGAAATGTGTTAAAACTAGGGATGTCCCGATGCCACTTTTTCAGGCCCAAGTACAAGTACAAGTACTTCCCCTCATTTAAAATATACATTTTTTCTATTTTAACTGTGCTAAACCTATTTGAAAAAGTTTAGGCTAAGCATCTTTACTAGAAGGCAGAGGTGGGTGCCAGACATGCAGCATGGGTTGGGGGGCTATAAAATTATCCCAGAATGGGGATTCAATGTTTTTGAGGTGCGAGTTGTCTAAACCATCTTAATTCTGGTTCATTTCAATATGATATATAAATGTGTTGACTCTTCATTTCCTACATGCATTTGTGCACGCAAATACTGAACTTCATCAGTGGAGGACAGAATGGGCATGCAATTATGTTGCCAAACTCTCAGCACTTCTCACTTCTTGTGCCACCTGCTAACAATAGGTCAAGGACCCAATACTGATTTACTTCTTGAAAACCTAAGATAACATAAGGTAAAAGTCCTCTGATTTGCTGTTACAGCTTTCATTTTAATGTTGAAGTAGAACCCTGATTGGTGCTACAGAGAGGGTGCTATTTCTTCCCAGACTTGAAACAACATATTGGTAACAAAGCTGGTGTTTCCATGGGCTAAATGAGAGCAAATAATTTGATTTTCCCACTCAAGCTATACAGAATGGATGGAGGTATCTCCACTGCCATCTCCTGTATTCAGCATTTCTGCAGGTATCTGAATAACCGAACCCTGATTGCATCTGATAGGATGCAGTCACTGTTGCAAATAATTTTCCACCCAGCACAGCAAAAGTCGATTTGAAAATATGGTACTTGCAGGGCTATCCTCTGTTTAAATTGTGGCCAATTCAGCAGGAATTAGCCAAAATTCGAACCAGCTAAGGCCAGCACTAGTTACACATAGATCATGATTTACCAAGGGTATAGAAGAGATAGAAAGTATTCACTTTGCAAAGAAACATTTCACGCAGCTTAGTGAATAAGGTGAAGCAGTGCTGACTTTATTTAACCATTCATGTACAAGTAAAAATCCTGGGTTTTTTTTTTTTTTCCTTTAACATCATTACGTATTCCTTGCAAAGTGTATTTTCACTTTGTTATACCACATTTACTAAGATAAGTGAAAACTTACTTTGAAAGTGAACATGCCTTACTCTTTTAGCAAATCACATCACTACAATAGTCTAAGCCAGATTAGGACCAGAAATATAAGAAACTGTTCTGTGTAACTGTTGTTAACCAAGTAGAGTATTGTGTCTATCCTTTTCACTTGTTTACTTCCTGCAGGATCTTTTATAGGGTATCCATTTCACTGCCCGCATGCCATGGACACTTTCTATTGGCTGTCTAGCAGCGGGGTTCTCTCAGGATCAAGAAGGGACAGACCAGCAAGGGATCATCTGCAGTGAAAGCAGTTGAAACACTGGTGAAGGATCTGGATTAGGGACTTAGGAGAGTAAAGCTGGGTGTACATGTATTTCATTGAATTGTTCAACCTGCCAGCTGAACAAAGAAAATATAACAGATTCTTCCATCAATGCTTTCGAGCGGGGTTGGAGGAATCCCCTACTGTTTTCTTTGTATTCTGACAGGGACCACAGGCCACTGTCAGAATATCTGAACGGCTCTTGTAGCTGATTGGCTGCAAGCTCCATTCAACTGAGAATTTTCCAACCTGCTCCTTCCATCAGCTGCCAGCACCGGCACCCACTGTGCAAATTTAGACAAGTACATGATGAATTTGATGCGTATATACCCTACTTTACTTAAAGCGTTAAGTATGTTGTGTGACTCAAATGGTAAAAATCTCATTAAATATACTTAAATTCCAGGTTGTGACTTTAATTAAAAAAGTAAAGGGTGAATATTTATGTAAGGCTCTTACATGGCCCTGGGAGTCCATGGTGGAAATAACAGAAAAAGGATACCTAAATGGGTGGATAATTCTAAAATAATCATTAATCACCTATTTCATATGCATATTTATTTATTTAAAGTGAATCTCCAAGAAAACCATTTTATTTTGGAGAGTGGAGGAAGCTTAGATTTAGTTTTGCAATACTTTCTTTAACCCTACTGAAAAGATTTTTTTCCAACTTCCTGTCATGTCACCAGGGCAGGAAATGAGGGAATGTTTTTCCAATCAAGGCACAGACAGAAATTTTAAGTGACACTAAACTCCGGAGTTACATCTTAAAAATGCATTTAGGTACCTTAAGTATTAGCAAAAATGTATCTTATTTATTTATGACTTGGCTCTAGATCCTCAAATCATCTCTGAATTCATGCTGACACTGTCCTTCCTTCTGGAAGGTGACCACTTTTGCACCCCAAGGTTTCTGTGTGTGTTGTACAGTAGCCACTGCTCCAGGCTCACGCCTGTGATGGTCTACAATCTCATAACAAATTAGCTAACCAAATGTGAAATTGTAGTCCATCACAGGAGTGAGCATGGAGCGGTGGCTACTTTACAACACACATGGGGAACAAATGTAGCCACCCTTCAGAAGGAAGGACAGTGTCAGCACCAATTCAGAGATGATTTGAGGGTTTTCAGCCGAGTGATGCACAAATAAGATACATTTTTGTTTATAGTTAAGGTACTTGAATGCATTTTTAACCTCTTGCCGTCCGCCCGTAGAAAAAAAACGGACGGACGGCACTGCTGCATTTGCGGGTTGACGTCTCCAGACGGCAATTTTTTTCTGCTCGCGCGCGCCCCCTAGCGGGCACGCACGGGCAGAAAAGACCCGACCGTTGCACACACCCGTTACCGGGTGTTTCACATATAGGCGATCAGCGGGTCCATAGCCCGCCAATCGCCTATATGTGCTAGTTCGCGGCAACCCCCGCGCGAATCTAAATGGAGGTTAATACCCTTCCCCACCCTATCATAAACTATAAAAACATTAAAAAAAGTTTTGGCTGCAACTCTGCCGGCACACACCCGTTACCGGGTGTTTCACATATAGGCGATCAGCGGGTCCATAGCCCGCCAATCGCCTATATGTGCTAGTTCGCGGCAACCCCCGCGCGCGCGCGGTCGGCGCTGCCGGGTTTTTTTTTCCCCCCTGACCCCTCACCTTGAATCCCGGGATCCGCTGCCCCATCTTGGATCCCGGGACCGGCTCCGAGAGCAACAATGGGCTAATAATGGGGGTTTTCTTATGTTCCAGCACACTGTTTATAAAAGTTAGGTTTTCAAGCAGTCTTTTGTCAGGAGACTTGGAGAAGATAGAGAGAGCTGACACAGTGTTTGCAAGGATGAGATAGTTGCTGCTATACCTTACATTGCTGCTGAACAGTGCTATATACAGTGTTATTCACATTCTGTGTAGGAGACGCCGGTCAAGTGAGGAAGAGTTGACAGACTGTTTGCAGGGAGAAGTAGTTACTGCCATACTATACAGTGCTAATCTTTGCTATACATAGTGCTGTGTCCCACATTACTGAATTACAGTGTGGTACATAAAATAAACATAGCAGGGATGCCCTGTGAACCATAATGTCTTACAAAATGGACATATTAGATATGTAAAAAATTAAAATGTACAAAAATAGTGGTGAAGGATGGCAAAATGGCTGGGCCTGGACTAGCATTTGACTCTCAGCACTACCAAAGCTCTGGTTTCTGTCCTTTCTATCGTGTTTAAAAGACAGTTGTACTTGGAAGGTGTAGGTGTCACCTGAACTGCTGGTTTATATAGCACCTACAGTATAATTCCCCATCCAGTATGTAAATCATGCTCGCTAATAAGGTGTGCTCAGACCAATAGCTGTAGTCTGAGCATTAGGTTAATTTCCTAGCCTTAGTCCATGTTACTTCCTGTGTTCCAGTTTCTCAGTTTACCAACTACAGCTTGTATCTGACTGCGCTGGTTCACCGGCAGCCCTTTTGCCTGTCCCTTTTGACTGTGCACCACACTCTGGTTCTGTTCAATCTGCACAGGAGTGTCTAAGGGCTGCAACCTGGTAAAGTCCACCAGTTCTAGTGGGATGTTCTGGTGAATGTCTGGTGTGTGTGTGTTTAGAGTCTGCGTCTCTTTCCTTTTAAGGGTCACACCTTCTGCAAAGTGCATATAACACAGAAGGTCCACTATCTGCTTTTTTTATAATGATCTGGTTCCCTCTGCAATTCAGAAATGGCCTTTTTAACCCTTATGATGCATTCCTCTCTAGTCCGACCTACAAAGTGGTATTCCTCATAGCCATCACTTCTGCCAGTCCTGTGTCACTTTTTTTTATTTTTTCATGCTGCAAGGACTAAGCACAGTTTTGATGTATTCATCTGCCTTTTCCATATTGCTGCTTTGTAGCAGTTTCCACCTCAGCTGACCTCAGTTCTTTAATTTGTTTGACTGGCTGCCATTAAATCATTCACATTTTGATTTTAAATTTATACACCTCACAATATTTTTTCAGTTCAATTCTTATTTGATGGTTTCAGTAAAATAAATCTCTTCATTGATTTGCTTTACAACTCTGTTATGCATGTTAATTACTAGACATGTGTGATTCGGTATGTTTCCGAAATTCGTTTCGGACGAATTTTCGGAAATTCAGAGTGCATCCGAATTCCGAATTCCAGCTAAGACGAATGTAAACGAATCCGAAATTCCCGATTTCCCGAGATTCGTTATTGGACGAATTTCGTTGCAGCAAAATGACAGTAGGAAAAAAAAATGACAACATTTTCCCTCTACAGCACATCTTGGGTTAAAAGTACAGAGGCAGTAGTGTAGTGGTTAGAGCACAGGTTTGCCATTGTTAAGGTCCTGGGTTCTAATCCAGGGCAGGGAGAGTAATGGATAAAGTTGTTGTTTTTTCTTTGCTTTTGAATTGGCATTCTCCTAACATTCCTACCAGACCTAAAGGGTCTGGTATTAATTGGGGGGAACCTTTTTTTTTTTTTCATCTTCTGCAGACTGTAAAAAAAAATGTCATTTTTTTTTTCCCTACTGTCATTTTGCTTCGTTATAGGACGAATTCCGTTGCAGCAAAATTACATTTTTTTTTTCAATCTGCAGAAGATGGAAAAAAAAGTGAGGTTTCCCCCCAATTCATACCAGACCCTTTAGGTCTGGTAGGAATGTTAGGAGGGACCCCCCTCCCCCCCAGTTATAACACAAAAAAAGTGCGTGGGGTTCCCCCTAACAGTCCTACCAGATCCTTGATCCGAGCTCAGGCCTGGCAGGGCAGGAAAGGGTGGGGCGATCAAGCGCCCCCCTCCCTGCGCCTTACCAGGCCACGTGCCCTCGGTATTGGCAGGGTGTCCCCATGCCGATGGGGACAAGGATGACATTCTCAGCTGTCAAATGCTACATATTGCATTCATATATATCAGATGCTTCTATGGTTAAAAGTAGAAAGGCAATAGTGTAGTGGTTAGAGCAGAGGTTTGCCATTATTAAGGTCGCAGGTTCTAATCCAGGGCAGGGAGAGTAATGGATAAAGTTTTTTTTTTTTCTTTGCTTTTGATTTGGCATTCTCCTAACATTCCTACCAGACCTAAAGGGTCTGGTATGAATTGGGGGGGGAACCTCAGGCTTTTTTTTTCTTAATCTTCTGCAGACTAAAAAAAAAAATGTCATTTTTTCCCCCCTAATGTAATTTTGCTACAACTAAATTCGTCCAATAACGAATTTCGTCCATAAACGAATTTCGGCAGGACTACCGCTAACGAATTTCGTCCAAAAAACGAAACTAAACAAATTTTTTGTTTTGTTTCAAAACGAAACTAACAAATTTTTTTTGTTTTGTTTCAAAACGAAACTAAACTAATTTTTTGCTGGTGCACATGTCTATTAATTACTATTTGAACATCTGTCAACCTTTTCCATTATGCTATCAATACCCTCCCTTCACATTGTCAGGAGAGCCCAGGGATTCAGCTGAGGCCAAACCAGAAGCTGCATTGCATCAGACAACTATCTGCAGATAAAGCAAAGGGATCTTCTTGTCACTATCATCATCTCTGTGAGGCCAATGTCTGAGTTAGCAGCCTATTCTTATAAGGAACCCATTGTTTATTTTATAGGGAAAGACAAGGTGATGCTTAGCCCTAGGGCTGCCTTTTTTTATGATAGTACTACCCAGGTTACATTGCTGTCCCTGCTCATATTTGTTGCAACTGAGCATGGAAAACACTACTAAATAGGTTATACTGTTTAAAAAAACATTACCTCAGCATGCAGAAGCTGTGCCACGTACTTTAGGCCTGACAGACCTTGTTTTTTAATGTAGGATGTTTACAAATGTAGCAATGACCCCCGAAGGAGCCGCTGGTAATTTTGGGTCCTCCTACCTATTTTGCAGTTACTGTCCCAGTTTCCAGCTCCAGCAATACCGACACTTGATGAACAGGCTCGAGTCATAGGACACTATCTTCTCCAATAGTAACAGGTCCTATGAGGGCGATCAAAAATAGATTCTTGAAACAGAGGACAGCCAGAAAAATCTATGACCCTGTAACGGTACTTGTAGTGCACCAACTGACTTCTGTTCCTCTGTCAATGGTACCTGAGCGATGAATCCTTCTTACAATGTCCAGAAGGCAGCAGCAGCAAGAAGATCCTTCTGCAGCTCAGCCTCCATAAAGCATTCACTCCAGCTATAAGTTAGGCCTACGAACCCCCAGTTTGTCAGCTTGCTCAGGGATTGGTCAGAGCCAGATGCATAGCCATAACCTTGGAATTGACACTCATACACTGTATGCTAAGGTTCCATCCCAGCGACAGGTTGAATTAATCCAGGCTTAGGGAAAACCTGCAGAACTCAAAACTAGGGATGCGCTGAAATGACATTTTTAGACCGAAATAGAAAATAAACATTTTGTCGAAACCTGAAAATTTACATTTATTTACAACCTTTTAAAAAAAAATTAAACTATTATTTAAATTATTTAATTTTTATTACTTTTTTTTACTTTACTGTTAAGCAAACCCCTAATATTTCTCTTTTAAAATAGACTGAGAGATTTAGGGCACAGAGTCCTCAATCTCTTTTTCTACAGTCACTATTATGAATGAACAGGAAGCCTCTATACTGAGTGCTCCTGTCCATTCATAAACTGAGGAGATAGTATCAGTTACTATCTCCACAATTATGAATGAACAGGAAGTGATGTGGAGCACTTCCTGTTCATTCATAACTGGGACACAGTAAGCACACTATGTCCTCAGTTATCTACAAATACTCAGCAATAATTTCTGATGCTTGTAATCCGCTCTCCATCCTGATTGTAACAGGAGGCCGAGCGGGGCGGTGTGGGAGGAGAGCCCCTCTTGGCATCCTGAGAGCTGTCTCCTCCCCGCACTGCCCAGCTTGTGTCCCCACGGGATCCCCGCTGCCTCCACCGACACAGGCGGGGGAGAGCAGCGGGAATCAGAGGAGACACAGACTGGTGCCCAGTGCGGAGGAGATAAGATAGGGATGCACCGCATTTTCAGCTGTATGTTCGGCCTTTATGGTGCAATTGGCATTTTGCCCATAGTACCATTTTCGGACTAAATGTTTTGGTGGGCAAGATTTCGGTGCATTCCTAGTCAGAACAATTGATGCCCCAATTGACTACAGTCCAGCAATAAACACATTAAATATAATAGGGACACAACTGCAAACGGCAGAGTTGCTACACAAACTTAATGATATCAAAGAAAATAGGGAAGCAAGAGGGTGCTTTGGGGCTAACAACTGTAATGCACTAGTACTTGGCAACTTTCTGCACAGAAAGAGCAGCAACAAACCAGACCAAAGCCACCTTGTAGGAGGACGATCAGCATGTATATTTAGGTTATGTCTGCAGTTATGTCTCAAGTGTGGTGGGTGCAAACACCAGATTTAGTAAACGTAATGGCAGCTATGTCAAGCTGGGGGGAAAAAGAGGGTGCTTTGGTGCACACAACTGCACCGCAAAAGTATGCAGTGAGTCACTGCGCACAAAGGGTGGCTTTGCATGTCAAAAACAAGTGATCCCTTTTGAATGGTGACAGTAGACCCCCACAGATTTTACCCTTGTATTAGGGAGGGGAGAAACACCCCTCTGGAATCATCTCCAAAAAATGTTCTCCTCACTGCCAGCACCCCAACACTCCTCTTCCTGATATTCCTCCTGTGCTTCCAGCTGTCTGATATGCAGGTCTGTGGGAGATGAAGAATAAGGCTCATTAGCAGGCAAAAAAAACATGGCTTCTATGCACCCTAGAGAAGGAGGAAATGGATACTCTCTGCCATGCGTGACCAAAAAAGGTAGATTTGGAGAAAGGTGGACAACCTTAACTTTTTGCTGTTGCCTACTGCCTTTCCCCCTGGCTATAGGATTTCCCCTTTCCACATACTGTTAAAAGAAAAAAAATAACATGCGGAATCAATGCTTTAGTCCTGCCTGTTCTTTTTTTTAAATAAATGTAATGGGAGCTTTGGTAAATATGGCAAAAAAACATGTGGCACTTTGACGTACGCAACTTTACTGCACAACTTTGTGTTGAAGCAAAGGTCAGCTTTGTCAGTGTCAGCAAGGTGGCTTTGCAATGCTTCCTTAAAGTGCTGCATTTTGGGCTCCCTCCGGGATTTTTGGCAGTAGATACCCCGATTTTACCCTTGTATTCAGCAAGGGTAAAATGTTGCCCTTGAAGCAGTCCAAAATTTTCTCGGCATTGCTACCACCAGCAACCCTCCTCCTCCTCATCACAAACACCCCAACCTTTCTCTAACTCACTGCCAGCACCACAACATTCTTCCTCTTTTTTAACAGAGGTCTGTGGAGGAAAAGGGCACTTTAGCAGTACTCTAAAAAACAGTGGTTGCTATGCACCCTTGAGGAGGAGGAGTTACTGCCTTTTACTGCCAACTTGTCTCATTGAATTTCTGCACACATGGAGCTCTATTGGTTGGTACTTTTACCACAGCTGATACACTGCAGGCATAGGATGCCAATCACAACAGTGCTGGTAGCATATATTGTAAAAAGGGCCAAGCTCTTTCACTTTGCTGCCTATTCAAGTGATTGCATACTGTCCTGACACTAGTCAATGTCTACCAAAACAAACACCTGCAGTCTATGTTTTTAGTGTTTTGGGAAAAATTGGGGATAGGAGGATGAGAGGGGGTTCATGGAATGTGGGATTGTGGTTTAAACAAATGTTGTGCACTTTGTTTTTACATTACATTAACATTTTAAGACAATGCAGTGTAGTACTGTGAAAAAGGAACAGAAACCGCTTTACCCGTTACCGCTGGATAGAAAAATCAGGAGTCACAGCCAAAACAACCTAAAAAAGCCTTTCAAGTTGTAATGAATCAGATATGGCTGCTTTTGCTATTTAAGCCAAGCAATAATGTAAAATTAAAAAAAAAAAATCAATCATACATGCAAAATATATCATGCCAGGATATGGTGTCGCTGACGTAATCCCTGACTGGTGTACTGTTCTGTAACACCACATACAGCTTAAAGTCATCTCCAAAGCATGTGATTGAATAGATCGTTGTTTTTGCCATGTCACCCTCAAGGTTAAATAAAAATGGAGGACCCTCTTTCGGGTGCACGGTACTCCCCATGCCCAAGTCCCCATGTGCTTTACTTAGCAGTTTCTTAAATTTTAGCTTTGAAAATGGGCAAAATCCTCACAGAACTGTGAGGATTTGTATGGATATTCCCAGTGAAGCGGAAGGTAAGCGTGTAGAAAAAAGTGCTTTGTTTAGCTTTGGAGATTAGTATAAGGCTTATGATAGGTTAGTGTTAGAGTCAGTAATTATAATGTTTAGTTTAAGATTTTGGGTTAAAGCTGAACTCTGGGATAAGTAAACTCTATCTAATATTTTAATTGTGCTTTCTAAAACGAAAAAAAAAGGTTTTGGCTTTACTAAAGCGTTAGGTGTTAAGAAATAAACCAAAGCTTGCAGTAAAATGCAAGGTCTGCTGTAATTTCCCTCCCCTTTGCAAAAAAGAATTAGTCTAAGCCCCGTCTTCCACACTTCTGTTAGTGACGCCCCATGGGAGTGACGTCCTTCTGGGGTGACGCCCCCCTTGAAATCCATACCATATTCTGATGAAGGATGTTTTTTTACAAAATTTAGAAATGGCCACTGGATGAAGCTGAGGAGCACAGCAAATAAGTATTTCCTATACTCCTCAGCTTCATCCAGTGGCCATAATGCAATATTGTATTACATTACACTCGACCTGAAAAGAAAACACAATGAACATTGAATTTTGCCTCTATTTGCACAGAATGAACATTCTCAGAATGCTCAGAAAGTTTACAAAAAAATTAGGGATGTTCAGATACCAGTGCCAATACTTGGCATTTTCACAAGAACTACCAGGGTTGCAGCTGGGACCTGGTGCTCCACCACTGTCCTGAAATTATGTATTGTTTTAGAAAAACTGTTGCATGACAATAAACAATACTCTCATACTCTCAAAGTCACTGAATCCAAACAAATATGCAGATCAGAAAGTTTAACATTCGAAAGTCCATAACTGCAAACATGTTCTGGTCAGTGACTTACAAAGCAAGAGGGCCAGCATAAAACAGAGGCTACTAGCATTTTTAGAAGTAGAGGGCAGCAATGGCAGTCTTCATGTTTTTTTGATAATGGGTTCAATGAAAACACAATTTGTTTTTTTCCATGGGGAAAATGGAATGATCTTTTATTAGTAACAGAGAAGCCATTATGCATCTCTCTCTCTCTGTAGCATCATCCACCCATCTTGTTTGAGCATATTGCTTACTTCTGGACTATATGATTATCATTAGTGCTGCTCAGATGGACCACATATGGAGCAGCAAATGTGGTTCTTATCAAAATATACTCATACAGAATGCAGTTTGAGAGCAAAGAAAAATCCCAGAAAGTTTATAGTGGTCATATTGGTCTCTGTCCAGGGGAAGAACTTCAGATTAGTGGCGAGAGGTCTGCATCATGCCAGTAAGACTTCCAACCAGCTTTCACTGACAAAGCAACTAAATGGGTGCAGGCAATGGCCAAAACTATAGCTAATCTCACAATACTGAGAGATTGCATTAATCTGTTTGCACAATTCGGCAACAATTGGTCAAAATTGCTTGAAGAATGTTGACTACCACCAACCTCAAGTTGGATAACCAATGTCTGGATACTAGTTATTCATGTACTGTATCTGTAGCTATGTTACTCATTTATTTATTTGTTTATTTATTGTGATCATCATTTTATTCAGCTAGAAAACAAAGCAGTTGACATTTTTCCAATCATTTACAGCATAACATTGTAATTTCTTGTTATAGCTCTGGGTGGTCTTGGCAAAAATCTGATTGTCATAGGAAGTTTATAACAGCCCACTTACATCTTATCAACCTTGTGAAATAACAGTCTGGCCTTTGCACTGACTTCCATGTTCCATTTTGGATCAGAGAAAATCTAATGCCATGTTAGTAAACAAAGAATACAAACTGCAATCTGGGTTATGTAAATGTTTTTTTTTTCCTAAAAAAACAAAACGTAGAGAAGCCAGAACATGGTAATGGAACAAATGTGGAGCTACCACTGGCAGAAACGAATTAATGCCCTATTTATATTTCTCAGACTGTGAAAAATAGAATCTAATTGGTTGCTATAGGTAACAGATCATGTTTTACTCCAATACGAATTGCTCCATTTTTGATAAATTGAATCTTCTCTCAGTCTTACAAAATCACTATGAATATAACTGTGATGTACTAAAATGCATTTTGAGAACCATAGCATAACCATTATTTGACTTATTTCACTTGATTGTTATTTTCTTATTTTGTTATTTATATTCTATACTATAGTAGTGCACAAATAACAAAGAATTTAACATGCAATTTGTTTGAGGATATGTGCGACCCATCACGTTTACCACAAGGTGCCACCACAGCAGGATGGAAAGGGGGGCAGGGGAAGGTGCCCGAGGCACAGTGTTCATGTTGTGGGTGGCCCGTGGTGGGCTCCCGCTGGCTCCACTGCTACATACTGACTGGCACTACCTCTCTCCAGCATCCCCACCCTGTTATGTTGCGCCAACATCTCATTCATATGCAAATCCTGCATCTTGTTCATATGCAAACATACCACTTATATGCAATTCTTTCTCCTACTCCAAGACAATCACTCTATGCTTGTGTGTCAGGGGAAGGGCGGGGACAGTGTCTCTTTAGGGGGTGAAGTTGGGTCCTGGTCTGGTGCTGGAGCAGCATTGAGAAGGAGAACCAGTGAAAGACCTAGTTAGTATTAGAGAGCTGAGATGGTGATCACCCACAATGTACAACCACTATTCCCACTGTGCACTGGGGGTTTTCTGTGAGAGGAGGCAAAGA
>NW_017306727.1:120563-192797 GCF_000935625.1 Nanorana parkeri
GGGGGGGGGGGGGGGTATTACTTTTTTTTCTTACACTAACGCCAACTATCATCAACTGATTCCCTGCATTCACTACTGTATGTTGTACATTAAACTCCTGACACCTGTACTGTATATGCTATAATGTAAATGTATACGCAATGTATACAGTGTTGTAGTTTACATTTTTTAAATATTCAAGAGTTTGTATACATCACTGACAATAAGGAGTTATCCGGGAGCTTGGTTCATATTTTTTCATTAATGGTATGAGTTTTGTCACCTGCCTCCAGAAATATTAGCATACAAAAAGAATGTGTTTATACAAGGGCTACCCCTGCACTGCACAGTGTATGGGATGTGAGGATGACAGGAGACATTCCATCGCTGGAATGGAAGAGAGGGGCTGCAAGGTCCGGTCTATTTTCCTCCTTAGTCTTAAACTAGCACTTAACCCTTACAGTGAGGGGGTAGACCCACTGCAAGGGTTAAGATTATTTCTGCTTGAAATTCTTCTTTAAAGTAGTATTAAAGTCTCTTTTCTTTTACATATATCTACTGCTAGCAAGCAGTAGATATATGCAAAAACATGAAAAAATTCAACAGTTAACAGATAGGTAAATACTTACCTCTCTCTCTGCTGCTCACTCCCAGCTGAAGATCTGAAGCTTCTCGAGCGGCCGTCCAGGATGATGGGGCGGCACATGCACAGTAGAGATCTTCGGCAGGGAGAAGAAGAGAGACACAATGTAGGTGAATGCACACAGCCAGCATGCACATCGAACAGACACCGTGGGACCCGAGGAGCCAGTCCGGGATCAGAGACCGGCACCAGCGCTGGAGGGATCATTTGAGGTAAGCAAAACAAATGGCAAACGCACTCATCAATTTGTTACCAGCTTTACAGCAAGGTGCACATGGAAGGGCTTTAAACAGTAATAGCAAAAAGTTTCCCAGCACACTCACCAGCCAGCATGCAAAAAAAACTTATCTCACTGCTAAGGTTAAAAACAGAGGTTTAGATACACGTCTTCTGCAGAAAATGTGAAAGCCGCACAGCCGCGCCAAGGCACCTCTATATAGTGCGGTCTTAACTCTAAACTATGAGAGTCTCCATCTTGGAGCATATGGGGCAAAAGATCAAATTCGGTTCAGGTTTGTCAGGAGGAAGCACAACCTCCCTTAAAGACACAGGTACACACAAGGGACCCCGCACATCACAACAGCAGCCGAGACTCCCCATGCATCACTGCACCAAATCAGTCAGGCAAAACAAATGGCAAACGCACTCATCAATTTGTTACCAGCTTTACAGCAAGATGCGCATGGAAGAGCTTTAAACAGTAATAGCAAAAAGTTTCCCAGCATACTCACCAGCCAGCATGCAAAAAAACTTGTCTCACCGCTAAGGTTAAAAACAGAGGTATGATACACGTCTTCTGCAGAAAATGTGAAAGCCCTTCCATGTGCACCTTGCTGCAAAGCTGATAACAAAATGATTGAACAACATCGGCAGTTTGTGTGTTCGGCAAACACACAAACCATCAGGGCGTTCGGCAGGCTGTTCACCTGCCGAGCTCCCCACAAGGCACTGCGCACCGCAGAGTTCCTTGTGAGCCCTGATTGGCTAAAACTAGAGGTGCACCGAAATAGAAATTTAAAAACCGAAATGAAATCGAAATAGAAAAAATTGTCAGGCCGAAACCGATACCGAAAATGTTTTTATTTTAATTTGTTAAAAAAATTTAAATATTTTATTTTTCTTTTTTATAAACTTTAAATTTTTTTATATTTGTTTTTATTCATTTTTTTATTAAATATTTTTCTTTTTTACTTTACTTTTAGGGGCTTCAGGGAAATATTAGGTGTCTAAACAGACCCCTGATATTTCCCTCTTTAAATAGAAAAAGAGATTGATTGAGAACACAGAGTCCTCAATCTCTTTTTGTGTATCCCCTGTTACCAATGAACAGGAATCCTCTATACTGAGTGTTCCTGTTCATTGATAACTTGAGAATATAGTATGTTTACTATAACTACAATTATGAATGAACAGGAGGTGATGTAGATCACTCCCATTCATTCATAATTAAAGATATAGTACACATACCATGTCCTCAATTATCTACAAACACTCAGCGATCACCGATCGCTGAGTGTTTGCAGCCTGCTCTCCTCTCTGACACACACTGTCACAGGAGGCTGATCGAGCGGTGTAGGGAGGAAAGCCCAGCCTCCTGTGACAGCGCTGTCTCTGCCCCCACACCGCTCTGCCGCACTGTGATAGGCAGCAGAGTGGTGTGGGAGGAGAGACACCGGCCGCTCACAGCACTCTCTTCCCACAGCGCTCGGCCGGCTGTCACTTTCTCTCCTCCCCGCTGGGACACAGAGCAGTGCCCAGCGAGAGGAAAGAAATCACGGATGCGACGATGTATTGGCAGGAAAATGGCACTTTCGGCATTTGGCCAAAAGTGCGATTTTCGGGCGATATGTTTCGGCGGCCGATATATCGGTGCATCCCTAGCTAAAACATTGCACCTGACCTATGGTCAGGTGCAAGACTTTGCCCAATTTTGGCTCACCTGTCAGGTGGCGTACAAATGTAAACAGTTGGGCGGAGCTAGCGAGCTGTCACTGCTAGCTCCGCCCAATTGGTTATATGTTGCCGGCATCTGTCAGAATGCCATTCTGCGGCGATGGGGGGTTGCGAGCTGACGGGGTCGGCGGGCTTCGGTTATTTTTAAAAAATTATTTCTATTTATTTTTTCTTCTTTTGTTTTTTATTTAGTCGAGTCGTCATTATCGTGTACAATGCTGGACATTGTGATTGACGCTGGATTACACCTGTGGGTCCATTTTTTTTTTTTTTAATAAAAGACTTGTCAAAAACATGTCTTTTGTTATTTATCAATAAAAGGATTTTTTCAAAAGTCTGGCCTCTTATTTAAAACTTTAATTCAACCCTTTAGTAAATGGGTAGGGGTACAATTCCCCTACCCATTCTCAAGCAGGGGGGAGGCGCATATGGGTGCTCCTTTAGTAAAGGGGTACCCTGATGAGAATAAGCCCCCTGTCCACCCAGGGCTCAGGGGCAAGGTGCTTTTCTAGAGGCGACCATGGAAAAGCACCCTCCCAGTGCCGAGGGCATGGTATAGCGGGGGGGTATTTGCTCATCTCGTCCTGTCCCCTTTCCTGCTATGCCAGGCCTGTGCTCAGATCAAGTGTCTGGTTGGCAACTTTAGGAGGGACCCCACATCTTTTTCACCCCTTTTTTGGGGTGGGGTTCCTCCTTAAAATTCCTAGTAGACCTTAAGAGCCTGGTATGACTTTGAGGGGGAACCCCATGCACTTTTTTTTTTTTTCAATTGTAACTTGGGGTTTTTTCTAAAATTCCTACCAGACCCCTTTTTTGGGGTGGGGTTCCTCCTTAAAATTCCTAGTAGACCTTAAGAGCCTGGTATGAGTTTTGGGGGGAACCCCACACTTTTTTTTTTAAATGGGGTCCCTCCTAACTTTCATACCAGACCTGAAGGTTGTTTGGGAGGGAGAAGCACACACTTTTTTTTATTTTCTTTATAAATGTCATTTTTGCTGCAGCAGGTTCTATACATCATACAGATGCGCCACTTTACACACAGTTTAAGGGGACCCCCCAGGCACGATATTTAAAGGAATTTTTCATTTTTATTGTTTCACTTTAGGCAATGTTAAAATCACTGCTCCTTTAAAAACTATAATTTTTAAAAGTGTTTTTTTCATTGATACATGTCCCCCAGGGCAGTACCTGAATCCCCGTACACTTTTTATGGCCAATAACTTGCATATAAGCCTTCAAAATGGGGACATTTGATTTTCAGAGTTCTGGCCCCATAGACTTTCATTGAGTTTGAGTTTGAATTTAAACTTTTCCCATGTTCTAAAGTTTGAATTCGAACCGTACTTGCGTCTGTTCGGCCCATCACTAGTGGCCAGCATATCTAAGTGCAAAGACACTCAGTTCATTCTGGATTTATTTGGACTGTTTAGTAGTAGTTATGATTAATTAGAAAAACTACTCGCATAAACTTTAGTTTAAAAACCACAAAAAAAGAAGAGGTTAAATTCAAATCAACCAAATAGCAGCAAAGTTCCCTAAGGCAAGTCACGGAAACATACTTTGACGTCTGGCCCCATCCAGGTATGTGCCGTACAGAAAGAAAAGTTTTGTTTGTTCCATGTTAGTGTGGGCAGACAGGTGAAGCATATTCTCTTGGAGACATAAAGAATTGCTTTGGGGAATGTTATGACATTAATTAAACAAAAATATGACTGGGTCATTAAAAACAAAGAATGATGAATTTCTGGTTCAGATTTCTCATACAAATGCAGGGGAGAACAGAAGGCCTCATCATTATTTCATTCCATATTTGTCATCATGTCTTTTTATGAATCAAATTAAAATCACTAAAGGAGAACTATGAGGTGAATGATTTCCAGTCATCCTTATAGTTAGAGCCGACCTGTGACAAAGAAGCTGTCACAGGTCAGCTCTATAGATTGGGAAGTCAGAGAACACATAGCGTCGCTCGCTCACTTCCCGATCATCTCCCTGCAGAGAGTGTTGACTGTCAATGACAGCTCCCCACAGGGATTCCTCCCTCTCTGATCCTCCAGCGCTGACTGGAGGAATGGACGGGGGAGGGGGCAGGCACAGCTGGCTCTGCCTCTATACAGGCAGAGCCCAATGTCATTCACGCAGCTGGGTGTATCATGACAGTATTATCGAGATCCATCCCGGTGTAATATACTCACCTCATCGGGTTCTCCAGCGTTCTGAGATCGGCGAGTAGCTCCGCCTACCTTCCCATGACGTCATGCAGCTCCTCCTCAGTAGCTGGCTTAAGCTGCAAACTTTCAATTGCTCAGTGTTCGAGCAATACAGCACAGAAAAATGGGAAATCACCACCACTCAAATATCGTTTTTAGATCTTGTTGATCATTTAGGTCACTATGTAGCCCTGATGAAGGGACCCTGTGCGGTCCCGAAACGTTGGCTATTCTGACATTTGTGACATTAATAAATGATCAACAAGATCTAAAAATTATATTTGAGTGCTGGTGATTCCCCATTTCTTTGTACTTGAAGACACATGGCGCCATCCGTGTCCATCACTGCGAGCACCACATTGATTATTGGTTCCAGGCGCTGTAAGGAGTGCAGGAGAAACATCCATACAATACGAGCAATACAGCAGACGCCGGGCAACTGCTCTGAGCCTTCGTTCCCACCTCAAACTGTCAAGTACAACTGGATCTTGTGTTCCCCCTATAGCCTACCACAGCAACCTGTCACTGTTCTCAGGGATTCTGCCATAGAGATCTGCCTTGGATCAGCTCCACACCTGACTGCAGTGAACGCAGCTGGATCCTTTGCTCTATTAGCTACTACAGAGTCAATGCTTTTGGAACAGCTTCAATTCACAAAGCTGGTGAAGATCTGCTTAAAGGAATTCTACCAAATGCAAGTACTCTCTAATTTTCAAGGACTTCTTTATATCTTTGTTGAACTCTTGAAGTGACGAAACTGCTAGACTACCTTCAGTTACAGTTTGAAAATCCTCTATGCGTATTGATGAACTGTGTTATTATGTGATGAAAGCATAATTGATGTTACGCATTACAAACAATTGATGACCATTTCATCTTGCGGGAATCACTATTGATACTCGCTTTATTTGAGCTGATGGAATTTGTTTTATGGTAATGGTTCATTTTGAAAGTGGAACCGGAACTGTTACTTTATATTTTGAATCACTTGAGCATATGGACTGATACTCATACTCCTAATTACCGTAAGTGACGTTTGCAGTTGTGATCCTACTGAAGTAGTTGATTACCTATTTGTTGCATTACACCCGCCTGTGGTGCTCTCAGTATATTGCGGGCAATAATAAGGGTGTGTTCCTGCTTGAATTTTCAATGCAAGATGTCCATGGGACACTCTCTCTCCATCTCAAAATTACCCCTCTCCTTGCTTAATTGGTAAGTTATATATTTGGACCTCTTACTTGTTCGGAACAAGCCAGTAAAACCAATGTTTAAAATGTAAAATATTACAACCCTCTATTTCCCTTCTATGCATTAGATCTCTTGGTCCATGGAAAATACATCAAAATGTAAATGTGACATAGCACCCCCCACATACACTTGAAAAGAAAGTGGGAATTAATCTCCACTAGAAGACATTTGGGAACCTTTGTTGCCCATGCAGGCTTTATCTAGGGGTACCCATATTATGCACCTGAGGACTAGACTAGCACTAAAAATTCATGTTGGACAGTTGGGCCGGAGTGGAGATACTCGACCATTCAGACATCAATCACAATAGGACCCACAGTCATTGACACATGCTGCACCTTCTGACCTACAATCACAGCACATTTGCGGAAGGACGTCTTCCTATCAGCACCAACCTCCTTTGCAGCTCTGAGATATCATTGGATCAAATGCTGAGAGATGTAAAGGAAGCTAATGCTGAAAGATGTGAAGGTATATCACAATGAACTATTTACTTTTACTATTTACCCACCTTTCACCATGGTCACTATTCTCTGGGGTACAATTTGCATTGTACACTTTTTTAGGCCACATAAATCTGTGCCTACCATTAAAGGGCTAGCTTGTTGTGTTTGCCCCCCCCCCCAAGTCAAAGTTTTCCTGTCCTCCCCTGATGTTATGCGACTTTATGCCCTAATTGTGCCAACTATGCTGACATCAACAGCACCAATGGTATTTTTGTTATTTTGTGATGACATCACCAACATTTTTGGAATATATTGGCATATCCCTGAAGAGTTAAACATCATGACTGTGGTCTGATGGCTTCAAATGTTGGGGCTGTGATGGGCATTTTTCATAATCCTGGTAAGTGGTATGTTTATACAAGCTTGATATTACTTTAGGGATCAGTCTTTGAGAAACAAAAAAGTCCTGCCAAAGTACAGGCAACACATGGCGGCTGCTATAACTGTTAACCTGAAAATCCTCTTCTGTGCAACTGAGGAACACGTTGTCACTATGGCACCTGGACTTCTCCAGCATCTCAGCAATGGCTGTTTATGCACCCTTATTAGATAGTGACATAAAGTGAAGGTGAGGCTATATTTAAAGCAAGGGTAGCTAAACTTTGGCCTGGCCATGTCTGTGGTTGTCAGAATCTTGCAATGCCTTAAGGGACTTACAGTTCCACAACAGCTGTAGGGCTGAAGTTTGAATACCCCTACTTTAGAGGATGGGTCTTATATTTAAAGTCAGAGCTTTAACTTTCTCAGGTATACAACAGCATTTTCTTTTTGGAAGGACTGGCAGATTCGCTTTAGCCTCCATTCACACCTAGGCGTATTGTAGAGCTGATTCAGCACGACAAAACGCACCACCCAGGGAATCCCATTAATTTCTAAGGCCACCTTTCACACCTGTGAGTTTTGTCACAAGCCGAAATAAGCCTGTCGCCCAAAATAGTACATGAGCTACTTTGGGGCAGATTTCAGCTTGTTTTGTCCCATAGACTCAACAGAAAACACTTTAAAAAACGCACATTGCAATTTTTTTGTGTGTCTTTTGCCCATGCATATGAATATGCCAAAATCTGCTCACAATACGTTGCGCCTTAATATGTGTGGAAGAAACACAAAAAAAAAAAGATACGTGTAAAAAGTGCAGAATAGGTGTCGCCTCGGTGTGAATGAAGCTTTAAGAAGTAGTAGTTTGGTCAACCCTTTTGGACATGGTTAGAGTTATTCAGTAGTTTTAATTATGCCCATGTCAAGATTACTTGTCTACTTCAACCAGAGAACATGTACAAATATATAAATCAAGTGAAGTAGACACTAAAAAAATTTAAGAATGTTTTTATTAAAATAAACATCTTTATAATGCTTAGTTCTGTGTTGCGTAATCATTTTGTGCTTCTTTTATTTAACAATATAATACTCTTTTTTTTTTTTTTAAACAGACTTTTATTCCAGAGCTGGTTTAAGACTACACATGGATGTGGACACAACACGATTTTTTATATAGCTCCAAGATAAATTTGTCTAGCTGAATAAGTTTCTTGAACAGTGTTAGAAATATCACCTTTGCAGGGAGGTATAATATAGCCAGGAGAAGAAATGGTGCTTGGAAAGCATCAAGAATCTAAGGGTCTCCATGCTTTGTTCTTTCATATTTCGGAGGCTTCTGGTGATCTCTGAAAATAGTAGGTGATGTCATAATCTTCCAATGCACATAACACATGGAGGTTCCTGCCTTTCTTCAATATACAGGAGTCTGTAGGAGTAATTTTACAGTCCTTCTTTTAAGCAGTGAACCCGATTTACCTCTTGGTAGGAGGTAAATCGGGTTCACTGCTTAAAAGAAGGACTGTAAAATTACTCCTTGATAATATATTTTAGGGCAATGAGCACACCGGGGTTGCTATTTTATAGTTCCAAGGTTCCCAAACTGAGTATATATCTTTCTAAACACTAAATGCTTACTGTTCATGCAGTCTAGCTTAATTACTTATACATTTTGTTCTCCGTAAAGTATCGCTCTGCCAGACTTTGTCCAATGTAAAATCATGCCCTTCTTTCCATGACTCCAAATGAAGAGTGACATCATTGCTCTCACGTTCTATAGATGATCGTGGTGCTAAATAAAATAGCTCAGACAGCTGCCTTTGCCAGTGTGTGAAATCATGAAAAGGAAGTGAGACTTTAAATCTATTTATTTGCAGTTTATATTGGATCGGTTTATATATTTCTTATCCTGTTTTGTGAGCACTATGCCCCTTTTCATACAATCTGAAAAGATGTGTAATTAATAATTAAGTAAAAACATCTTAGCTTGGAGTGACTCTACTTCCTTTGCCAGCTGCCTTAATATGCCATTAAAGAGTAGACGTTGAGAAGTAATGAAACAGAGCCTATGCTCTTAATAAAAAGCGAGGAATGCAGAGACAGAGAGTAACGATGTCCTTCCTTGGCAAACATCTTTAAGTGTAAGAATAAACCAGTTATTTTTAGCCAGCTCACAGCTTCTGTGGCCACATGAACGTTTCAAAGTAAGACTTTTTTTGTTATTATAAACTCAAGGGTAAACATTAAGGATTCCTGGGCCTAATGGTCAATTTATTTTCCTTTTTTAAACATGCCAGCATCCACTGTGCCATGGCCAGAGGAAATAAAAAAGCAGGTGGTAGTACATGGCTATGAAAAGATCCGAACAACAATGTGAAACTGCTAAAGTATGGTGAGGAGTAAAAATTAGCAAATGTTTTGTAACTTTGTAATGTTTTCACCTTTTTATCATCCTTTGTTGCATATCAGTGTTGCTGATCTCCTGTAGTCTCTTTGCTGGCACATTTTGTCTACATGCCCACACTCCAGCAATGGCTGCATAGCATTTCTCAGGGTGCGTTTACTGACAGTGTTAATAGTGAACCATGCCTGTGTAATGTGTGTTGAAATGGTAATTTGTAGAATCCATCGGAAGCTACATTTACACAATTCGGAGACACTTACACAGCATTAAAGTTATCCTATGGCACTCCAGACCGACGTATCTCTTCTCACAACTGCAGTTGGTGCTGAAATGGCCGGCGGATGGTGCCGCAAAGACAGTGGAGGTAATGAGGTCATCAGATCACCGGGGTCCACATTATCAATCCATCCTTTATTGGCGTTAGATAAACATGCTATCACAAAAGATTGCAAGGTTTCAGAACCAGTGTGCTCCCTTCATCAGGCAAATAATATATGGTTTATTTCCCATATACTGTATGGTTTATTTCTATCCACGCATTAGGGTATCCAGTTATGCTATGCTTTAACTCAGTGGTTCTCAACCTTTCTAGTGCCGAGACCCCTTGGTAATATTTGCCAAGTTGTGGTGACCCCAAGGGTAAAATTTAGGGTTGACGCGGCTGCTGCAGCGACATCCGGCAGTGTGGCGGGAGAACTGACACTGCTGCGCTAGGAGAGGGCTGAGAAGGACTCTCACCTAGCACAGCAGAAATCACACAGTGACCCATAGGTTGAGAACCACTGTTGTAACAGCTAAAATGGCAAACCATATAACACAAGCCGAGGGTGTCAGCTTTTATTATTAATAATAATGATGATAATCACTAGCGAGGACCTGATGGAGAACTGCAGGTCCCCCTCTGCTGATTGACAGCAGCAGTGGGCGGGTGCAATAGCTAGTTTGCTATTGCAAAGTGAAATAGCCAATAGGAATCTAGCTATGCATTCCAATGCTGATTTATTTTTTTCTGACTTACGGCGGCCGGGGCTCCGATGTCAGAAATAAAAAATAAAAAAACGATTGCAGCGAAAGGTTTACTCTGCTCGATCGAGCAGATTAAACCTTTCCTGGAGAGGGTGTTTCTCTCCTGGGCGACCGGGAGCCGCTATCTAATAGCGGGAGACTCCCGGCGACCCCTGGCAAATTGTCATTCGACCCCCGAAGGGGTCCCGACCCACAGGTTGAGAACTGCTGCTTTAACGAAACACAACCATCTGTGACAGTTCTCTTTTTCTGCTGTCCTTATATATACCAGCTGATATTCCATTAAGGCACTGTGAGTGTACAGGCATTTCTATCTGGCATTACTGCACATGCACTGCCTACTGGTGTTGCTTGAGAGTTACTATCAACTCTCAAGCAACATTAAAATACAGTTATCCGACACCTACCGATCCCCATGGATGCTGGTTAACTGGGAGGTAACCAGCATCCATGAATAAAAAATGGCAGGAATGTGGCATCATACTTGACATCAGAGGGGGTGGAGCAACATTCCCTGGCTGGTTTTGGGGATTTTAACTGATGTAAATGTTCAATGTGTTTGTTACACCTGTTGTGACATTGTGTTGCTTGATGAAGGGACCACACTGGTTCTGAAATGTTGCAGTCTTTTGTGGTAGCATGTTTATCTAATGTAAATAAAGGACAGATTGATAATGTGGACCTCGGTGTGCTGGTGACCTTATTACCTCTACTTGCACAGCGCTGTCACCCAATAGGGACCTTCATGCTAAGAACAACAGGAATTATTTTCATGAAAGCTGCAGATTTTCAAATACTGACAATGATGTTTATTTTTATAATTTTTACAATGAATATTTATAATTTCAATAACATGTTAATGCCTATGTGAAATGTTAGTGATTGGGTTTACATACAATGTAAAACTGAGTTCCTGCAATAGGTATGTTTGCTTTGCATGAAGCATGGGAGGATTAGAACCTCTGTCTGGTTTTTATTGCCATCTGTGTCCTCCACTGGGGAAACTATTTTCAGGAAAAAGAACATGGCAGGTAGATAATCAACATACCATCTAATTATCATGGACAATGCAGGATGGAGGCTAGCTGGTTAGCAGGGGAATAGTGCAGCAGAATCTGTATTTTAAAGTGTATGTAAACGCAAAACGTATTTGGTTGTGTAATAGGGATGAGTCGGACCCTCTTTCACGTTTTTGTTGCTGTCTCGACTGCGTGTCCCTGTGGGGAGATTCAGCCCTATATTTGCTCTGAAATCCATTGTTCATAAATAACTATATCAATGTGTACATTTCACAACTGGGTGTTGCCCCCTCTTGCCCTGCTGCACTAGGCACTGGCCAGGAGTACCTTATGATAAGTATAAACCTGCTTACACCCCAGAAGACATCAAAGGAGAAAATTGTATATCAACTAGGTTGCTTTTCCCATTTAATAGCTATGCTGCCTGGGGTAGGGGTTCAACTGGAAAATGTTGGTGCTATTGAAATAAGATCTTTTCTATGTTGAGATCATTTTCTGGCAGCGGGACCAGCTTTAGACAGACAGTCTAAAGTCACTCAGCACTCCCTATCTGTGTTGGGGAATATGAATCGTTAATGAGGAGTATAAACGTCAGTAAAGTTTTCAGCATATTTGAAGTGTGATAGAAAAGGTTAGCAAGTCGAACCTCTATTCACACCAGTGAGCACCAAGCAATTTCATGACAAGAAATTACAAGGTAACGTTAAACAAAATAAAGAAGCTCAGGGAACATTTACTGTATACACTGACTTGGAAGGTATGCAGATAACCTCTGTATCATGTGATAAGGGTGGTATTTCAGAGGTGGAAGAAACCTTACTATACATACCACCATGTCAAGTAACCCTCTGGAGACACTCTAGGCTGAGTAGTTGACACACGCAATAAGCTATTTTCCCACGTTCACTCTGCATTCACTAGTAAAGCAAAAACAAATTGCCAAGTTGTAAATACAGAACTATTCAAGGTTGGCTTAAAACAATGTGACAGCCATTAAACACCAAGAATAGGCAAAGAAAAACCTCATTAAAATTGATTTTCTTTTATAATGAACGCAGACTGAAAACAAATATTTTCATAGTTGTAAATAAACTTGGTGTCATGGATTGAAATGAAAACATTTCCTTTGCAGGGTAACCATTAAAAGGTTTGAAGAAAAAAAACCTCCCCGCAGGCTGCATTTCTCCACGCTGTAATCATTTCACAAGTAGGGAATGCCTTCCAGTTATGCCAGAATGAATTATTAGAGCCCCGGTTTGTACTGAGTTGTCATGGTTTCATAGAAAGTTCTTGATTAAAACTAAGGTGGTTAGTCATTTTTCTTCAGGGTCAAATACTTTTATATATACAGTTTTGCTTATGTAACAGGTGACATCTGCATTTTTGGTATTACTAGTAACAGACTGGCTTATTCTGTAAAGCGCAATGGTAATAATGATAGTGCAGTAACACATAACAACCTATTAGATTAAATTGTTCTGCAGTCTAGGCTGAGTAAGAGCAAATATGAAGTGATGATATGGACTATTGCACTTTATACTGTGCTAATAAATAGCTTATACAGTTCGTCACTAAAACACCATTAAAGATTTGGATAAGATCCACAATATACAGTATTTCGATTAAAACAAACCTGTTCTTTGCCTCTTATACTTACCTTACATTTGTTCCCCTGCCACCACATTCGGCTGCTGATCTGCCCGGAAATAACCAGAAATAACCAGACATTAGTCCCCTCCCCTCTCATTCTTTGTGCCTAAGCGGCCAATTGTCAAGCATGCATACCACCATGTGCGGGTGGTGGGAGTATGTACAGCGTCATGTAAGCTTTTGTTATGCTATGGTTTTATTATGCTCAGCAAGGTCAAACGTACACTGAAATTTTTGGGAAGCAGAGAAGTAATGGAATGGATGGAAGGTAAGTAAATGTGAACCTGTTACTTTGCCTAGAAGTCCACATCAAAGAGTTAAAAGAACTCTTGCATGTTTCCCCACTATATCTGCTAGATACTGGTTATAAATTATTATTTTACATAATTTATTGACTAAAACCAGGTAAATTTGCTGAAACACCTACACTGGATTCACACAAGACTCTCAAAAAACATTCTATTGGGCTTTGGGGCTACCTGAGTACATAAAACGGACAGAACTAAAAGTAGGGACAGATACTTTGGTGTCAGTCCAATAGACTGTGTGATAGGTTCACTAGAAATTTGGTGACAGTGGTTTGGAGAAAGTGCTGCTAAATCAATACCTCTGTACACCATGGACAAAGTATAGCTATTGTTTTAGGAATTTGCATTTTAGGCACATGGGGAAGACAAGGCTCTAGGAAGAACAGGTCATATAAAGCCTAGAGGTTGCTAAACAAAAGGTGATGTCAAAATAGGGTTTGGGAGGTAAATAGTTGTTTAGGGTTACATAAAGAGTAACAACAGCTGTAGTAATTACTATCATCTCATTAGAAGAATATCTTTATTCTTCAGGTGAAAGACAACATAAGTATCAAAAAGCAGACTAAATTAGTGATTTTGTACACTATTTACTCAAGAACACAAATACCCCTGCAATGGATATAGTCCATGTTATCTTGTTTTTAAAGGGAATCATGAAGGCTACCACTCTTGATCTCTTCATCTGAAAATGCTAGTTGCCATGCTGTCAGAATGATCTAATGGTGTCAATAATTTAATAACATACCTGGAATAAGCATGTACATCTGGAATATAGACCTCACTTGCCATAAACGTTTTCCAGCTCCGTGACTCAGAGGGTATTGAAATTAGAGAACTGGTATGACATCTGGGAAACCAGCATTTTTAGAAAGATGTAAGAAATGGCAGCCCTCGCTTATTTGAGAGCAAGTTTGCTTTGTATAAGCTAATGTAAAGTTTAATCTCACATGGTCAGAGACTGGAAAGTTATAGGTTACTTTACTATAAAAGTTGTGTGGAGGCTCTGGGATGAACAGATTGTGTAAAATTTACAGGCTAACCCAATTGTCACCTGGATGATAATAGAGGACATCACAATAGGGCTCTATGGTTCTTAGAAGGGTTATATAAAGAGCAGCAGCCAGAGCTAGCTCCTTTTGCGCCAAGAACAGAAAATTGTGCCCCCCAACAGACGTGTGATGTCATGTGGCGTCATGTGACCCGCCTCTAGAATGCACTGGGGGCCAAATTCAAAATAGCATAAAAATTTGTTTCGTTTGACAAAACTAATGAAAACGTTTTTAGTTTCCATTCATTTTGTCCAAAACTAATTTTTAGTCTTCTTCTCACCACTCGGCCATCCTGGATGACACCTCCTTCCCTTGCCCCCTATCCCAGCTGAAGCCTTCTATTTCTCATCAGATCCCCGCTGCCTCTGCCCATACAGATGGGGGAGAGTAGCATGGACCTGAGGAGAAGCTGGAGCCTGTGCCACTCCTCTTCTCCCTGCTAAGTCTTGCCTGTGTTGGCTGCCTGGCGCCCTGTCCTCGCCATGGCAACAGGGCGCCATTTATTATCAGTATTTATATAGCACCGACAATTTTTATGCAGCACTTTACACACTGCATATTCACATCACTGCCCTGACCTCAAGGAATTTACAATCTAAGGTCCCTATCTCATATGCATGCAGGGCCAACTTAGACAGGAGATAATTGTCCTTCCAGCATTTCTTTTGGAAGTACCCATGGGAACCAACGCAAACACAGTGCTAACCACTGTGGTGCCCCAATATAACAGGTCCTGGGGAGGGGCTCAGATTCAAAAGTAGAGCACCAGTAGAAACAAAAACTGTCAGTCATGGCACATATTTGACCCGCATTCAATACTTTGCCATATGAGAAAATTATTCTCTGCCCTGTCATTTTTGTTTGTTAATTAACAAATACATACAGTATAGTGATTACATTATTTCTTATTATTTAAAAGACGGGGTAGAGAATATTGCTTCTAAACACAGCAATCAGTATATTTATGTTATAGGCCTGGGACCATGACACATAGTAGTGAACTGGAAATAGGTCTAAGGAACTCAAGTTTTTATATTTTTATTGGTCTGCAGCTGAGATTCCTTTCTGATCTGCTCATGTAGTCCCAGCCTCTCTACAATAGTGACACACATACTACATACAGTATACTGTCCTCCTCCTTCCACTGTTGGCTTTTTGCTCTTCACACTGAGCTTTCGGTTCTCACTGTTCATGCACTGTTAACACACTCACTCTCCCTTGCTTTGAACCCTTCTTCCCTTCTTCTGTTGCTCTTCCCTGTTGGTTTTATTTATGATCAGTTACCGATGCCCTTTTTATTATATAAAAATCTATCAATGGGGACTACAGTATCGGGAGTAAACTGTTTAAGCCAAGTCAGGGGTGGCCAAATAATTTCCCAAAGGGGCCACATGAGAAACTGGGACTGTTGTGAAAGGCTGAAGGGCTGCTTTCGAGGTGGACACCTGATGTCATTTTTTGCTAGGACGCCAGTCATTCTAGCAATCAACGACTGAAGAGAAGGGGGGCTGCACCGGGCTATGACTTGCAGTGGATGCTCCGGCCTCGAACACCATTGCATCCACTGTCAGCCAGCCATAACCAAATGCTGGTTGCCCATTGGTTCATGTCTAGACTGCGGGCCAGACAAGGACAAAGGACAGCCTAAGGACCAGATGTGGCCCGCAGGCCATAAAATGCCCAGGTCTAAGCTAAGTACTCTGAAGAACATATGTGGCCACAAAGTAAAGGTGAATGCAGTTTAAGCTTAAGGGGTTTTTATTGTCAGAGCAGTGAAAATGTGGAACTCATAAATGTTTTTTTTTAAATATCTAGGAGCTCAGCTGATACTGAAATATGAGTTTCTAACTTCAGTTCTCATTTCACAAAAAATACAGGGGTATGGATGTTTATAACAATATGTGTACACACACACACACACACACACACACACGGGTTGAACTGTGGGTTTTTTTTTTCAACCTTACAAATTATGTAACTATGTAATTTCAGTGTTGCCTTTGTGTATTTGGTCACTTACATTCTATGTCCCTCCCCCTCTTCATTTCTGAGAATGATAGATTTCATCCAATCACAGCTACATTACTCTTATATCTCACTCTACCCACATTCAGTATTCCAGTTTGTAATCAGTCCCCCCTCTATTCTGTTCCCATATTCTAGTTTTATATTGCATTGTGCACTGTCATTCATACTGCTCCCGTCCTTTTCTGGGCAACTACCTCGGTTCCTAATAATATCCACCCCCCACCTACACAGCCCATTATACCACCAGCTATTTTATGGGATGTCTCACATTTGTGCCCTTGAATTTTCTTCCCGACTCTTGATGAACCTTTACCGTTCCTACATCTGCTATGCTTTGCCTCTCCGCCCCGCAGATTTCTCAATTATTCCATTCTCTTTTAGGCTAGGTTGACACCTGCACTACACCGCACAAAACCACAGGACGCACGTCCCGGGATCGTGCGGTCCTGTACAATGTGCCAGGAAACTGCGCAATCCGCCCGGCGCAACTGGGGTGCCATTAGGAAATAATGGCACCCACAGGGCAATCGATTCAAACATTGGCGACTCCGGACAGCGTGGCAATCCGCCCGGAATCGTGCACGATTTCCGCGGGGTGAGGTGTCGCCTAGGTGTGAACCTAGCCTTAAGAGTATTGCCGGTGGCTTCTGACAACCATCTTTTAGCCCAAAATGTCTGAAAACCACATGGTACACATTGCTTCAAACCAAGAGCTGCCTTAGAGTTAAAGAGGAGTTTCTATTTGGCCAGTTAAATAAACCAAATTCCTTCTTGTTTACAGTAAAATAGTTGCTATGAGAACAGAAGAAAATTGTAATATTAAGACTAAAAAATTATTTCGGGACAATTACATGCAGACACCTTTTGATGATTTTGAGCAGTAAATATCTGTGACAAATTTGCTTTAAAATATCCACAATCAGACAACAGGATATTTTTGTAAAATACGGATTTGCTAAAACAACGAAATAAAACCAGCTCCTCTACCCCCATGTCTGTACAATGGAAAGCCACATTTCAGTGGTAATTGACATGGTTGAAAATGCTGTGTTTGTGTTCACTCCACTGCAACTGGATGATGGCTGACAGCAACTCACACAGAGCAGAATAGGGAATGCTAATGAGTGATAAGACCATTTTCTGAAATTCTGAATTACTCGTACTAGTTATGACATGCCGGTGTAGGCGTCATTATATAGAGATCCTATTTACTTTCCTGCCATGTGTGCTTGACTGTTATAGAAATGGATTCTATTTGTTTCCCGGTTTTGCTTTTTTTACACTGCCAGAGTTGTATGATGCTGATGCAAAAATGCTTAATTCAGTTGTTGTTTAATACAAAGACCTGATTTAAAATTAAATGCAACTTACTTGAGACTACGGGGTTGATTTATTAAAGGCAAATAGGTAGTTCACTTTGCATGGGAATCTTTACTTTGCAAGGAAATTTTCCCCTAGCTTAGTGAATGTGGTGAAAATTCACTTTGCAAAGAGTACGCAATCACATGCAAGGAAAATAAATAACAAAAAACAGTACTTTTTGAATGATGGAAGTCTGCAGAGCTTTACCTCATTCACTAAGCTAAGGGTAAATTGCAAAGTGAAAAACCTATTCATCTTTAGTAAATCAACCCAATAGTGCCATACATAGAACCAAGGATGTATTTGTTTAAATATAATCGGCTCAAAAGTCTCTGGTAGGCAATGCCACAAATTTTTGGGCACAGAGAGTAAACACTAGGGGAGACCACTACTATCACAAAGCAGTAGGCACATGGGTGGGGGGCATAGGGGTGGGTGGCTGGGGTTTCTTTTTAGGGAAAGTGTAATTGTACTTTTTTCATTTAAGAAATCAGAAGTTTTCCCCTTTGGTGAGATAACAATGAGTGTTGCACATCAAAAGGGATACCAAAAGGAAGCATTGCTTCTCATTACAACACAGAGATTGATCATGTGATAAGTTAAGGCAGATCTTTTCTCTTAGCACTGATTTTGTCAGATTAAAGAAGTATGCCAACATGACCTCTCCTAGTATTTACAAAACAAGAAGTTAACCATCTGCAATAGAGCTTACCAAAAATCTTGAAATGTATGTAGATGACCTTGAGGGCTTCCACTTTAAATACCCAAAATGATTTAGAACTCAAATTACAAAAGAGAATTTATTTTATTTTAAACAAATGCTTCAGAAAGACTTATTACACTGAAAGGTACTTTTTTGTTTGACAAATTGGCCATAGTACTGTAGCAATGTGTCTTTCCACATACTCAGTGGTGGAAGGCATTTAAAGATCATGGCTTGTATGTGGTATACACTCCAGCTTGCTATAAACAGGTCAAAGTCCCAAGTACAGAACTTGCTTAAACACATGGTGGTCTTCAATACTGCCAATAATAGGGAGGTAGAAGATTCAAGACATAAAAAGAGAAACAAGCAGGTCTACCTAGGAACAGTCAATATTACGGTTTGGCGAGTATAAATAATGATTGGTAGCTATTTTTGCTCAGAGATCCTCTGCAAGCACTGTTTCATATAGGAGTTCTTATCGCGAACCTCAATCACTGCATCTCTGACCATCTCAATGAACATTTGCGGCCACAACTTTTGCAGAGATTCATTTTTCAAATTGATGTCAGTTGCTTCATTTATGAGGTCCTTTACATAGGAGTGGCAGAAGGCTTTCTTCTCTGCAGTTTCCTGAAAGGGAAAGGTTGAGATACTGTAAGTGATAGGACCAAGTGAATAAAAATGTATTGAAGTCAAATGATCAGCATGATAGACAGACAACTAGCATTATTAAAAAGAGGACAGCAATGGCAGTTTCCACATGTATCTAAGTAAAGGTCTACACTAATTGGGTTGGGTTTAAGGGATCGTTTGTATGTAAGGGTCAGTTACTGACTATTCATTTTTCAGTTCTAAAAAGCTTTTTTAAGGTGTAATGGGTGTATGCTAAAATGATATATGGTGAAAGTTAATAGTGACAAAAAGTAGGAGTTCTCAAATGTATCAATCAGCTTTAAGCCTACCTCATCTTCTGGTCATTACCCTGCACTCCAGCTCAGGTCTCTGCTGTGCACACCTTTCTCATTAGGGGTGCCTAAATTGATTGCGGGGCATTCAGTCTGTGTCTGTCTGCTGGCACCTAGATAATGTCATTGTTAGTAAAGCTAAATGTATTTACTAGATATTAAATAGACTTTTTGCCTTGCAAAAGTAATTTAGTTGTAAATATATAATAGTTTTCAGCTATGCAAGTACATGAAAATTACTGCCCTAGCTCTTATATATGCACAATGTACCTGCGTAGAAGCAATGCATAATATGTTTGCTTTAACCTTGTAAAAATTCCTTGAACAATCTGCGGTGTCATTAAAGTATATCTAAATCCAAAACATTTTTGGCTTTAGATACACTAAAGGGAAGGGTTGGAATCTCTATCCCGTTATTATTGCGGTATCTGCTGGGAAGATTTAACCTCTTTATTTGTCCAGCTGACCCTGGTCATCTGGAATTGAATTGTTGGGAAATCTTCCAATACGGACACCTGTATGGGTGACAAATATCAAGGAGGGAATTTGTTTCACTTTGCAAAGATTTTTTTTTTCTCTCTTTCTGTTTTATTTTACGAAACAGGAAGTGAGGGGAAATCTTCTCAACAGGTTCCATGTTCATTGTCCAGGTTCAATGTTTACACAATCGGGAATATCAAACCTCTTCCAATTGCCCTCCAGCAAGTAATGCAGCGTATACTGCCTGGTTTTCTGATTGGTAAGTCCACTAGTAGAAATATTATATATATGAAATACTTAAGAGTAAAATATAACCCACAAAAGATAAAATGAATGACAGGTCAAAATATTGTCAAATAAAAATTAAATCAATCTTAGAATATATATTAAGTAGGTATGCACCGATACAAAGTACCGTACTCGGTACAAGTACAGATACTTTTCGAGCTCCAAGACTAGACTAGAGAAAAATTCAAAAGTTAGGAGGCCGCTGTCATTTGTAAGGAGCACACGGAGCTCCTGGGATTTTTACATCTCTGTTTTAATGTATGATTTTGTTTTTATAAATATAAATAAAGGGATGCACCGATACCAATTTTGGCAAGTACGAGTACTGATACATTTTTGTTTATTGTCATATGACAGTTTTTCTAAAATAATATCAACTAATGATTTCAGGACACTGGTGGAGCGCCAAAACCAGGTCCCAGCTGCAACCGCTGAAACTCTGGTAGTTCTCATGAAAATGCCAAGTATCGGCACTGGTACTCGAAAAGTATCTGTGCATCCCTAATATTAAGGATAAATATTGCAGCTTTAAAGTAAAGGTGCCAACATTTTTGTGTCTGCTATTACCTCCATTAACCTCCTCTGTGTGCTCCTTTAGTTCCGGAAGCATGCTGATACTATGGGCTTAATTAACCAACTTCTCTGCACACCCTGTGACTTACTATGTCATGACCAGTAACAATGCCCTTTTTGGAAATTGGAATTGTGGGCAGGCAGGATTTAGTACAAGAGAGCTATGATAAGAGCACCACACCAGCAATAATAGTGTGCTCACTGGATAGTAGGGCAGCAGGTGACCTTATCTCCAGGCAAACTTAATGGAATCCCATTGCACTCCTGACCGGATACAACCCAAAATTTTGGGAGGGTGCTGTAATGACTGCGGGTGCCACTACAAATAAAGTACAAAATTAAGAAAATAGTCACCAGCACACCAAAGCATATTCTGTCAATTGTTGTTATTGAGCTACACATTGTGACATACCTTTCTTTTGTCAATAAAGAACAATTGACAGAATATGCTTTCGTGTGCTGGTGAATATTTCTTAAATTTGGACTTATCTCCAGGAACGCAGAACGCAAGCCCAGACTTAAAGAGCTCCCCCGGGATCGGAAGAGAACACAAAATAAGGTTTTCAGGTTATAGTACCTGCTTTTAAACAAGACTAAGTTTTAAAAAGGCTGAAAGTTTAAACGAAGTGTAATTTTACTGTTTGCCAATTTAATATTAGTACAAATAATACACATTTCAAAATCCCCTGAAATATGTTTTCACTAAACATTCCTCGAATTTAACAATCTGATAATGGGAAGTTATTTTATACTGTATCAAAAGCCATTAGACAGTGAAGAAAAGTCAATGAAGGATTTGTTTTGTTCCTGCCTAAAAGCATTAGATCATAGCTTGGATCATCCATAGCGAGCGTGAGAATTAAGATGAAAAATACACAAAATCCTTTCCAGCAAGTTATTATGGGAAAACAGTTTTTTTTTTTTCCCACAAATAATTTCAACTGGGGATCCTCATTAACTGGGCTTTTTGTGGCAAATCATATTTACTTTGCTGTTTTATTGCTGATATGAAACAGGACTTAGCAGATTTTTACAAGTCCTTGAAATTTCTATGAAGTCAGTTGTGCAGCCAACTGTGATATACTCTAGAAAAGAAACAAAAAAATAGATGTGGACCTAAGCAGAGCAAAGGGATATGCTGATGTGCTCTAAATTCATTCAATTCAAAGTTTATTTCCACTTTAAACAATTAGAGGGGCATTTGTTGGAGAAGCATATGTAAGGGCATTAAAGTAAATGTAATCCCAAACTGAATGGCATTTAGGTTGCTAAAGCATCAATTGATTTTTTTTCATCCTTTGTTGCATCTTACAACTAAAAACTCCTGCAGCCTGTTTGTAATCACTGTCTGTCTACATACGCTTCATCTATGGCTGCATGGAATTTCTCTTGGTGGGTTTCCTTATCGTGATAACATTTAAACTTCTCTGCTTAATGTATGTTAAAATGTCGTGTGTAGTCTTCATCAGAAGCACGTGTGACAGGGTGACAATGCAGAAACACAATTAGGAGGCAGAGACAGAGTGTAGTTAATACACTATAATAGGGAAATGCCTGAACAAGAACCTCTACGGCAGGATCACCAGGTATGGTTTTATTAAAAACTGCAGATTTAAAAACGATGAAAATATCTGTTGAAGTTAGATTAGCATGTTAACACTTATAGGGAATTTTAGCGATTGGGTTTACAAACCTAAATTTATTTCTAAATATTAATGGACAGATCTCATGAGGATCTGGTTCCATGTCACATGACCTGAATCCAGCATCACGTCATCTGGGAAACATAATTTTGATATGATGGTGTCGCAATGTGATGTATAAAGATATACATTCACAGGAAGTGCCATAGCTACATTAAACATCGGAGACGAGGAGGCTATTATTTTAGCTCATCAGCCGTTTCTGTTTAGGGAGAATAGACTCCGGTGCTCTTCACAGTTATTAGTCAGGAAGTCAACTAAGTGAAAAAATCTTTCCTCAATGAAGAAATTATTTAAATAGCACTAGACATTGTTCAGGTTTGGTTATTCAGAATAGACTGTTTGCACATGGTTGATGTTAGCATGTACCTTTTAGTATTATTACACTGTATCAAGTTTTCTATGACACAATGCAGACAAATACACTATGTCCCTGGGCGCTCAAAGAGTTATTTGTATATAATTTACCTTTGTGTTGAGTGTTTATGCTTTTTCTTTCCACTCCCTTTTCCTTTCTGTATCCATTCTCTATCCTTGCGTAACCCTGATCATGCTTCTATTTATTACTTAAAACAATGTTGTTGAGAATAAAAAGACTACAGATTATAACAAACAACCCAGGACTACCCTGTTCAAAGGGTTTGCAGAGCTCATTTTTGAATAAGGTGACCTTACTCTATTCCGACATATTGTAAAAATGTAGTATTTTGATTAGTAGATTTTTCATCTCTTTACTAACACTTTGCATTACATTAAAAAAAAAAATATTTTAAAATACTGCAAAGAGAACTGAAAATAAAGAGCAATGCGGAATTCAAGTCAAAACCCATTTGTTTTGTTTTGGATAGAGTAGGGAAGGTTCAGAACCCTTGTTAATGTTTTTTTTTTTATTGTTGTCTGTGCCATGTGGGAGATTTCCCCTTATGTTCTGTCTATTTGGGGGGTGGGTGAGACAGACTAGGAAGCAAGGGAGAATCTCACCCCTTGTCTGTTTGTAAGGTGCTAAGCAAGAAATAAGGAGTACAGATGAGATTTGGGTTTGGGTCAAACCAAGTTTAATGTCACCCAGGAGTCTCTATGCTTTGTTTACATTAGGGAAGCTCCAGGTATTCTGTCATTTGCAATAGGCGTGAAGCAGGAAAGCATCACCGGGCTGTGTTTGACAATGGATTTACATTTGTGGATTATGTGAACGATGATAGATTTACATTGGGGGCCATTATTTACAATAATCTTGCCTTGCAGCATGCCGGTTCCTACACATAACACTCAGCTTCGAGGCGGTGTGGGGAGTGAGGGATGCAACTCAAGCAATAAAGTGCTCCAGTCATATACCCACCACTCTTCACTACTTGCTCATTAACAAAATGCCTTGTATTTTTCTCACATAATACAAGGCTTTCTGTGATTGGAGAAGGAGTCGGGATGTGACATTATCTCTCCTGCAATCAAAGAATCCCTTTTACAAGGCACCATCTGAAAGCCAAGTCTTATGTGTAGGAGCTGTAATGCTGCAAGGAAAGATATTTATACTTTGTAGCAGCCCCCCACATATAACATACAGCTTTTTAGTGATAATTTAAACACCCAAGTGACAATTTAAACTTAAGGTCACATGTTCTTCAGCAGACGTGATGCAAAGCAAGGCATCCCATCTTTTTAACCACTTGCCGTCCGGGGCATTTTCTTACTATTTGCGCACACATGATAAAATATACATTTTTGGCTAGAAAACAGCTTCAAACCCCCAAACAATTAGATATGTTCTGAAAGCAGAGGCCCTGTAGAATAAAAAAATGCTAGTTGCAATTTTTTATGCCGCACGGTTTTTGCGCAAATGTTTATCAAACCAGTATTTTTAGGAAAAAAAAAACTAAATACAATTTAGTGCACAGAAACATAATATAATAACCAATTTTTGGGTAAAATAAGAAAGACAGGGGTCACGCCAGGTAAATAGATACCAAACATGTCAAGCCTTAAAATTGCGTTCGCCCGTGAAGGCGCAAAAAAAATAAATACCCCAAATTTCCCATAGGGAACATTTTAAACACTTTTGCCGCTCATCAGTTTAGTGCTAACAGTGATTGATGGGCCTAGAGTTATTGTTCTCACTCCAACGTTCGCAGCGATATGTAACATGTGTAGCCCAATTGTCGTTTTCGCACATGGGCGCACCAACGCATGTTTCCGTGTTAATGTGCGTGCACGTGGGGGGTGGGGGACTTAAACAATTCGTTTTTGCATTTTTTTCTTATATGTTACTTTCATTTTTATAATTTTTAAAACACTTTTTTTTTTTTACATGATCCCTATTGCTATTACATAGGGACTAACAAGCACCCTATGTAATAGCAGATAGGGTGTGACAGGTCCTCTTTATGGAGACATCAAGGGTCTTTCAGACCCCTAATGTCAGCTAAGGACCCCAAAGAAGCTGAGGAAGCAAAGATCTGCTTCCCCAGCTTCATCTCCTGGCTCTAAGAGCCGGAGACTGTGTACAGTGACACCGGATATAATAGTTTTCAGCTATGCAAGTACATGAAAATTACTGCCCTAGCTCTTATATATGCACAATGTACCTGCGTAGAAGCAATGCATAATATGTTTGCTTTAACCTTGTAAAAATTCCTTGAACAATCTGCGGTGTCATTAAAGTATATCTAAATCCAAAACATTTTTGGCTTTAGATACACTAAAGGGAAGGGTTGGAATCTCTATCCCGTTATTATTGCGGTATCTGCTGGGAAGATTTAACCTCTTTATTTGTCCAGCTGACCCTGGTCATCTGGAATTGAATTGTTGGGAAATCTTCCAATACGGACACCTGTATGGGTGACAAATATCAAGGAGGGAATTTGTTTCACTTTGCAAAGATTTTTTTTTTCTCTCTTTCTGTTTTATTTTACGAAACAGGAAGTGAGGGGAAATCTTCTCAACAGGTTCCATGTTCATTGTCCAGGTTCAATGTTTACACAATCGGGAATATCAAACCTCTTCCAATTGCCCTCCAGCAAGTAATGCAGCGTATACTGCCTGGTTTTCTGATTGGTAAGTCCACTAGTAGAAATATTATATATATGAAATACTTAAGAGTAAAATATAACCCACAAAAGATAAAATGAATGACAGGTCAAAATATTGTCAAATAAAAATTAAATCAATCTTAGAATATATATTAAGTAGGTATGCACCGATACAAAGTACCGTACTCGGTACAAGTACAGATACTTTTCGAGCTCCAAGACTAGACTAGAGAAAAATTCAAAAGTTAGGAGGCCGCTGTCATTTGTAAGGAGCACACGGAGCTCCTGGGATTTTTACATCTCTGTTTTAATGTATGATTTTGTTTTTATAAATATAAATAAAGGGATGCACCGATACCAATTTTGGCAAGTACGAGTACTGATACATTTTTGTTTATTGTCATATGACAGTTTTTCTAAAATAATATCAACTAATGATTTCAGGACACTGGTGGAGCGCCAAAACCAGGTCCCAGCTGCAACCGCTGAAACTCTGGTAGTTCTCATGAAAATGCCAAGTATCGGCACTGGTACTCGAAAAGTATCTGTGCATCCCTAATATTAAGGATAAATATTGCAGCTTTAAAGTAAAGGTGCCAACATTTTTGTGTCTGCTATTACCTCCATTAACCTCCTCTGTGTGCTCCTTTAGTTCCGGAAGCATGCTGATACTATGGGCTTAATTAACCAACTTCTCTGCACACCCTGTGACTTACTATGTCATGACCAGTAACAATGCCCTTTTTGGAAATTGGAATTGTGGGCAGGCAGGATTTAGTACAAGAGAGCTATGATAAGAGCACCACACCAGCAATAATAGTGTGCTCACTGGATAGTAGGGCAGCAGGTGACCTTATCTCCAGGCAAACTTAATGGAATCCCATTGCACTCCTGACCGGATACAACCCAAAATTTTGGGAGGGTGCTGTAATGACTGCGGGTGCCACTACAAATAAAGTACAAAATTAAGAAAATAGTCACCAGCACACCAAAGCATATTCTGTCAATTGTTGTTATTGAGCTACACATTGTGACATACCTTTCTTTTGTCAATAAAGAACAATTGACAGAATATGCTTTCGTGTGCTGGTGAATATTTCTTAAATTTGGACTTATCTCCAGGAACGCAGAACGCAAGCCCAGACTTAAAGAGCTCCCCCGGGATCGGAAGAGAACACAAAATAAGGTTTTCAGGTTATAGTACCTGCTTTTAAACAAGACTAAGTTTTAAAAAGGCTGAAAGTTTAAACGAAGTGTAATTTTACTGTTTGCCAATTTAATATTAGTACAAATAATACACATTTCAAAATCCCCTGAAATATGTTTTCACTAAACATTCCTCGAATTTAACAATCTGATAATGGGAAGTTATTTTATACTGTATCAAAAGCCATTAGACAGTGAAGAAAAGTCAATGAAGGATTTGTTTTGTTCCTGCCTAAAAGCATTAGATCATAGCTTGGATCATCCATAGCGAGCGTGAGAATTAAGATGAAAAATACACAAAATCCTTTCCAGCAAGTTATTATGGGAAAACAGTTTTTTTTTTTTCCCACAAATAATTTCAACTGGGGATCCTCATTAACTGGGCTTTTTGTGGCAAATCATATTTACTTTGCTGTTTTATTGCTGATATGAAACAGGACTTAGCAGATTTTTACAAGTCCTTGAAATTTCTATGAAGTCAGTTGTGCAGCCAACTGTGATATACTCTAGAAAAGAAACAAAAAAATAGATGTGGACCTAAGCAGAGCAAAGGGATATGCTGATGTGCTCTAAATTCATTCAATTCAAAGTTTATTTCCACTTTAAACAATTAGAGGGGCATTTGTTGGAGAAGCATATGTAAGGGCATTAAAGTAAATGTAATCCCAAACTGAATGGCATTTAGGTTGCTAAAGCATCAATTGATTTTTTTTCATCCTTTGTTGCATCTTACAACTAAAAACTCCTGCAGCCTGTTTGTAATCACTGTCTGTCTACATACGCTTCATCTATGGCTGCATGGAATTTCTCTTGGTGGGTTTCCTTATCGTGATAACATTTAAACTTCTCTGCTTAATGTATGTTAAAATGTCGTGTGTAGTCTTCATCAGAAGCACGTGTGACAGGGTGACAATGCAGAAACACAATTAGGAGGCAGAGACAGAGTGTAGTTAATACACTATAATAGGGAAATGCCTGAACAAGAACCTCTACGGCAGGATCACCAGGTATGGTTTTATTAAAAACTGCAGATTTAAAAACGATGAAAATATCTGTTGAAGTTAGATTAGCATGTTAACACTTATAGGGAATTTTAGCGATTGGGTTTACAAACCTAAATTTATTTCTAAATATTAATGGACAGATCTCATGAGGATCTGGTTCCATGTCACATGACCTGAATCCAGCATCACGTCATCTGGGAAACATAATTTTGATATGATGGTGTCGCAATGTGATGTATAAAGATATACATTCACAGGAAGTGCCATAGCTACATTAAACATCGGAGACGAGGAGGCTATTATTTTAGCTCATCAGCCGTTTCTGTTTAGGGAGAATAGACTCCGGTGCTCTTCACAGTTATTAGTCAGGAAGTCAACTAAGTGAAAAAATCTTTCCTCAATGAAGAAATTATTTAAATAGCACTAGACATTGTTCAGGTTTGGTTATTCAGAATAGACTGTTTGCACATGGTTGATGTTAGCATGTACCTTTTAGTATTATTACACTGTATCAAGTTTTCTATGACACAATGCAGACAAATACACTATGTCCCTGGGCGCTCAAAGAGTTATTTGTATATAATTTACCTTTGTGTTGAGTGTTTATGCTTTTTCTTTCCACTCCCTTTTCCTTTCTGTATCCATTCTCTATCCTTGCGTAACCCTGATCATGCTTCTATTTATTACTTAAAACAATGTTGTTGAGAATAAAAAGACTACAGATTATAACAAACAACCCAGGACTACCCTGTTCAAAGGGTTTGCAGAGCTCATTTTTGAATAAGGTGACCTTACTCTATTCCGACATATTGTAAAAATGTAGTATTTTGATTAGTAGATTTTTCATCTCTTTACTAACACTTTGCATTACATTAAAAAAAAAAATATTTTAAAATACTGCAAAGAGAACTGAAAATAAAGAGCAATGCGGAATTCAAGTCAAAACCCATTTGTTTTGTTTTGGATAGAGTAGGGAAGGTTCAGAACCCTTGTTAATGTTTTTTTTTTTATTGTTGTCTGTGCCATGTGGGAGATTTCCCCTTATGTTCTGTCTATTTGGGGGGTGGGTGAGACAGACTAGGAAGCAAGGGAGAATCTCACCCCTTGTCTGTTTGTAAGGTGCTAAGCAAGAAATAAGGAGTACAGATGAGATTTGGGTTTGGGTCAAACCAAGTTTAATGTCACCCAGGAGTCTCTATGCTTTGTTTACATTAGGGAAGCTCCAGGTATTCTGTCATTTGCAATAGGCGTGAAGCAGGAAAGCATCACCGGGCTGTGTTTGACAATGGATTTACATTTGTGGATTATGTGAACGATGATAGATTTACATTGGGGGCCATTATTTACAATAATCTTGCCTTGCAGCATGCCGGTTCCTACACATAACACTCAGCTTCGAGGCGGTGTGGGGAGTGAGGGATGCAACTCAAGCAATAAAGTGCTCCAGTCATATACCCACCACTCTTCACTACTTGCTCATTAACAAAATGCCTTGTATTTTTCTCACATAATACAAGGCTTTCTGTGATTGGAGAAGGAGTCGGGATGTGACATTATCTCTCCTGCAATCAAAGAATCCCTTTTACAAGGCACCATCTGAAAGCCAAGTCTTATGTGTAGGAGCTGTAATGCTGCAAGGAAAGATATTTATACTTTGTAGCAGCCCCCCACATATAACATACAGCTTTTTAGTGATAATTTAAACACCCAAGTGACAATTTAAACTTAAGGTCACATGTTCTTCAGCAGACGTGATGCAAAGCAAGGCATCCCATCTTTTTAACCACTTGCCGTCCGGGGCATTTTCTTACTATTTGCGCACACATGATAAAATATACATTTTTGGCTAGAAAACAGCTTCAAACCCCCAAACAATTAGATATGTTCTGAAAGCAGAGGCCCTGTAGAATAAAAAAATGCTAGTTGCAATTTTTTATGCCGCACGGTTTTTGCGCAAATGTTTATCAAACCAGTATTTTTAGGAAAAAAAAAACTAAATACAATTTAGTGCACAGAAACATAATATAATAACCAATTTTTGGGTAAAATAAGAAAGACAGGGGTCACGCCAGGTAAATAGATACCAAACATGTCAAGCCTTAAAATTGCGTTCGCCCGTGAAGGCGCAAAAAAAATAAATACCCCAAATTGCCCATAGGGAACATTTTAAACACTTTTGCCGCTCATCAGTTTAGTGCTAACAGTGATTGATGGGCCTAGAGTTATTGTTCTCACTCCAACGTTCGCAGCGATATGTAACATGTGTAGCCCAATTGTCGTTTTCGCACATGGGCGCACCAACGCATGTTTCCGTGTTAATGTGCGTGCACGTGGGGGGTGGGGGACTTAAACAATTCGTTTTTGCATTTTTTTCTTATATGTTACTTTCATTTTTATAATTTTTAAAACACTTTTTTTTTTTTACATGATCCCTATTGCTATTACATAGGGACTAACAAGCACCCTATGTAATAGCAGATAGGGTGTGACAGGTCCTCTTTATGGAGACATCAAGGGTCTTTCAGACCCCTAATGTCAGCTAAGGACCCCAAAGAAGCTGAGGAAGCAAAGATCTGCTTCCCCAGCTTCATCTCCTGGCTCTAAGAGCCGGAGACTGTGTACAGTGACACCGGCAGTAATGTAATACACATCACAGCGGTCACAGCGTTGCCCGGGGAAGCCAACGGCGGCTGCGGGGGAGGGAAGCCGCAAGGTACAAACTATTTGGTGGCTGTACAGATGCCGGATCGCTTGTACATTAACAGCAATCGTCTGCTGTTAAAAGCGGTACCAATAAGTTCTTGTTTTAACCACTTGTGCGGGCCGCCGTCTATAGACGTATTGCGGCCCAGAAGTGGTTAAAAGATTAAACTGAACGCCACATGTTTTTCAGCAGATGTGATGCAAAAAGAAAGACACCCTATCCTTTTAAAGGGTTAAACATTTTGCAGCCAAAATCTTTACAGCCCTGGTCTTTATTTTAACAAAGATGTATGGGAAACTATATGAAACAATATATATTATTATAGACCGATCTAGCTAATTACCTCCAGCTTCTCACTTAGCAGATCCTGTGGAATGTATTGTAATGTTGCTCTGCTTGGAGTCTCCACTCCAGCTTTCTTGCTGTCAATACTTTCTTCACTTACTAGGGGACTCTTCTTTGTCTTTCCTTCCCCGAGTTGATGAAATGTTTTTTTCCTGCAGAAGTTGTAAAAATATTGTAAAACAAAATATGTAGGGGATCATTTAGGGGAGGACAGAGATCTTCAGATGACAGGTGGTCACAGCTATATAAGGATGAATATAAGGATCATTTGGAGTCATTAAGCCATGGAAGAATTATAGGAATTATGTCATAAATGGATGTGAAGGTGATCCTTTTCCTTCTTAGTCAGTTACCCAAATCAAGAGTTCGCTCTTGTTCTAGGTCAGTGACCCTCAGAGACTGCCAGGTAACTAGTATTTTCATTAGAAGGTTAGCAATGGCAGGCCTTATATTCTTCTCAAGAAATATGTCCTTTAGCATGTAAAAGATAATGAGCAAACATCAACCACGCTCCTCTCTTCAGAGAAATTATAAACGGATCTTCGAGGGAGGTAGAACAGCTGAATGTATTGAAGGGGCTAGGGAGGAGGCTGAGGAGACTTTTAAATAAAGCTGAACTTGTGCTTCAAAGTACCTCCTACTTTAGAAGCCCCTTATGTGATAGCAAATAGGAAATTATGGCTTCTCTTTATAGAGACATCAGGAGTCTATTAGACACCTAATGTCACCTATGGACCCCAAAGAAACTGATGAATCACAGATCGTGCTTCATCAGCTTGTTCTCCAGCCACAGCAGCTGGAGAAATGACAGGCTGAAACTGGTGATGTAACATACGTAGCTTCTGGTTTTAGTGATTGGAGGGGAGATAAGCCACTGCAAGTGTGCTGATCTTCTTCTGATCAAGGTGCACAAAATTGCTGTGACTCTCCTGGACCCATACAGGGGACAACGGACCCCAGGATAGCTGGCATCAACAGGGGGAGTAATTAATGGCCTATCTCCATGCATGCTCTATAGCCGCCCGCACCCTTGCATGCGACATCCATCGCTGCTGCAGCAGCCGCGCTCTTGGTACAACCACTTCAGGACTGCACCATTTATATACATACGACAGTCCTGAAGTGGTAGTGTACGTAGAGGCAATGTTTTTCTTACATTTAGATAGAGTGGAGATAGTCAAACTACCTGCCAAGTTTTTATTGCTGTCTGTATTGCCACTGGGAGAATTACTCCTCTATTTGTTCTGGTGAACGTTGTAACGGAGACAGAGAGGAGTGGAAAACCTAATTTAAGAGTTGGAGGTGACTGTCTGTGACAAACATAAGCATTTGATGAAAAATGTTTGCAAACCACACTGGTCTGCAGAACCTGATATAGAGCAAGCATTTACAAAACCTTTCACAAGCTTCCAGTAGTATACCTGAATCCTTTAAAACACCCTTGAGCTCCAGCCTGGGAGAGATGGGTAATATCTTAATGGGAGTGCTGGCTGTCGCTTTATACAAGCTATTAGGAGGTTTCAGCAGGCTTTTAGCAAACTTCAGGACTGCTTGAAGCTTGCTGAAAGACTTCTGAATCTTGCCAAAAGTCAATTTAAAAGGACAGTCAACACCCCCATTAAAATACTGTATGTGTTCTAACCTTTAAAGTGGCATTAAACCTTTACTTTTTTTTTATTATTTATATGCGTGGGATGTATATCCTTTGGTTTCTTTTTTAAAAAGGTTTTCAATTCCTCGCTCTCTAGTGGGTGCCCCCATCACCAGCATGGGTGCCTCCATCAGATGAGTGGCTGCTGTGGAGGCACCAGTGTGTACGCATTCCCAACTGTGCCCACAGTAGCTGTGTGCGTCCAAAGACACACACAGCCCTGCGGCAGGCCATGCCCCTCCTCTCTGCCCAACAGGCTGATTGATGGCAGAAGGAGCCTATGGCTCCTCTACCCTTAGTATCCTCCCCCACAACCAGGAAGTTTAGGAGCCGGCAGTGGTGACAGTACTCTTCACAGGCAAGTGTGGAGGGGACACAGAAAGGTACTGGGCATTTTTTACCTTAAAGGAGAATTATGAGGCGAGTGATTTTCACTCAGCCTCATAATCTGAGCCGACCTGTGACAATGGAACTGCCACAGGTCGGCTCAGTAGATCGGGAAGTGAGCGAACACATACCGTCGCTCGCTCACTTCTCGATCTATCCCTGGAGAGAGCCTTGACTGTCCTCCAGCACTGACAGGCAGAACGGACGGGGGAGGGGGTGCATCTGGCTCTGCCTCTGGATAGGCAGAGCCAGCTGTCAATCCCGCAGCAGGGTGAATCTCGACAGTCAGGATCCGTTCCGGCGTCTCAGTATACCGGGAGCTGTAGCTCGCGGTATACTGAGCTTTAACCTTTAAGACTGGAAGTGAATGGTACTTCAAAGAGTTCAAGAAAATTGAAGCTAACAAAGCTTTAAAAATGCTTGTTGTAAAAATTTCTCTTACATGGCAAGCTAGCCAGTACACACAGTCATCTGGGACAATTAATATATACCTGGTATCACCAAGCAGGGCAGCGAGCCTATACTGCGGTAACTCTGATGATGCAATGTAGGCAAGAATTCCAAAGAGCCTCTCAGACATGATGACATCATTCTGAGTGACCTGCCAAAGAGCACAATAAACATTTTGCAGTTAAAAACAGTATATTTAGAGTAACAGCATATGACTTTTAGGACTCATACACACAGGTGCATTAGGCCGTAGAATGTAAATTGTGGGCGCATTTTTGTGCCCGGAATACACAGCCGCAGTGTACAGCTGGTCACATTAGTGAATGTGGCCACCATCAGCATTTCTCTCCACAAGGATAATGCCTTCTTTGCTGAGACATCATTCAGGGCTTGTTTACACCATCTGCGTTCCGACTGCGCTGGCCATTTTTTTCTCGTGCAGCCTTGTCATGGGTGGTGCATTCCATTGGTGTGCATTTAAAACACACAGCAGTGAGATGCGGTACAGTCTCATTGGACCACGGTGAGCCCACAGAACTTGTAACATTTCAATAAAGTTCGATCAATAAAAAAAAGAAACCATGTGACGTGGCTTGATCCAGCGCATCCAAACGGTCAGGATACACGCACACCAGCAGCTGTGTGGCTGAGTTTGGCTGCTGGTGTGAACAAGCCCTCAGGGTCAGCATCTACTTACTGGATGTTGGCTTAGAGATGGCAAAATTAAGTTTAAAAAGTACCAATGCCTGTTACAATGTTACAATGTTGCAGTCTGATCACTGTGGGAGAGTCCTAGTAAACGCTTTCTGCAGCAGAGATTCCTTTTTGAAAAAAATATAATGTTGCTGTATAAATGTGACATGTCAGGAATTTATTCATACAATTCTGTAACATAACTGAAACATCAACTTTAAGGCCTCATTCACCCTGCTAAGAGCTGGCCCATACAGATACGTGCGGCGTGCACGGCCGTATCGGCTCATGAATGACAGGTGCTGCGTGTGACTGTACGCAGCAGCCTGTTCTTCTCTATTGGAATACGCCACCATATGCTCACCCGAACTGCACATCCGTGCAGGTGTCCGTACTCGTAGCCAGACAGGATGAATCCTGTCTGCGTCCGGGCAGAGACACCAGCATGGATGTGCAATTTGGGTGAGCGTACGGCCTTGTGCTCCCATAGAGAAGAACAGGCTGCTGCGTACAATCACACACAGCACCTGTCCTTCCCGGGAGTGGCCCAATACGGCCGTGCATGTAGCACGGATATGTACAGGCCGACTCTTAGCAGTGTGAATGAGGCCTAAGGGTTGTTTTCTTTTTTGCTGCCTGCATCCTTGCTGGCAAGACTTCCTTTCACTTGCTGTCCAGGTGGCACAACAAGGAATGCGAAGAAATTTCCCCACAGTAATCAGGAATCCCACGGTTGTCACTAGGGCAGGTTTTCCCTCTGGAAGTTTCTCCCTTACTGCCTGTTCTAACAAATTTGGGTGAAGGGATTTGACCTCATTTTCAGTGACAACTGTCCTCAGGGGAAATCTACACTACAGGAACAGAGAACAATAAAAACCTGGCAGATGTTCTAATCTTTCTGCAATTTATAAAAAAAAAAAAACCTGGCAGAAGAGCAACACTTTATTCATATTGACTATGGAGTACTTTATCAGATGCCGGTATTTGGTAATAAACATGAATCCATCTGTGGTACGAGCGTCCTTACCTCATCATCATTGATTTTCTGAATGTTGAAGTGGTTCAATCGAAACAGCACATAATACTTCCATAGAGTGAAGTTAACTATAGGGTTTCCCTGAGGATCCACAGTCAACTGATCAAGTCGACGCAGCTGAGCTAATGCATTGAATTGATTCAAGGTGGTTAGATTTGTTTCTTTAAATTTAAGGTGCTGAAAATAGAGATTTAAACAACTTATTAATATAGATAGTCACGGTTATCATTATTCAATAATAAACAGGCATAACTTTTAGTTTGGTATGGCTATAATGATTTCACCTTCCTTCATTATATACATATTAGAGTTCAGAAAGGCTGGTCACACAGAATATTGGCAAGTAGTGAAACCAAGCCAAACATTAAGTGGGATTAAATGTACGGTATATATGGCAAGAAGTGAGGCTCCTCTTAAGATTATGAATGATTCAGCATGCTTGAAAATCCCATGTAATGATGTTCAACCAATCCTTTTCCGTAGTTAACAGTGAATGAACCTTTCACTGTGCACAAATCAAACTCAAATGCTGTAGACATTTGTAGTGATGGTCCACAGCCACTGTTTGGTCTGGTAAATATTTTGTGCCTCACAAACACTCTTTAAATAGTGACTAGGCCACAATATATTTATCATAATTACATTTCTGCATACAGTACAAGATGATGCACCTCAATCCCCATTTTCAGTCCATAATACTGTGGTACAATGAAACTATATTCTTCTATTTGGCTAGATATAGGTTGTGTACATGAATAGTGCCCTTTATATTGAAAATGGCTACATTTTATTAATGCAGTGCTGAGAAGTTAAAGCCTACACAATATATGGAAAAAGAATATTGAGTTGCACATTAAATAAGAACTAAGATCCAAGGTTCAGCTATGAGGGTTCTGTAGTAATTAGACAGATGGAGCTGTCAGCTTTAAACTACAGAATGCATATCAACAGCACACTAAATTGTTTCTCAATTTGACTTTATTAGAAGGTAGCCATTGGAAGCAAGTGTTCAACATTTTGGGGCCATGCAGGGTCCCCTTCAGACAGGGATACTTTGTCTGATAAAGGGGCTCATGCATGGCCCCAAAATGTTGAACATTACTTCTACTGGTGACTTTACTGGTGATATCTACTATTCACAAAAGAATGCATTAAGGCAAACATCAAGTTTAAAAGTAAACATGCACAGTCCCATTGGTTGTCCTATAACATAGCAAAAAAGTCAGAAGAGAATTTGGAAAAATCTTATATTTAAAAAGGACAAACATCTAATCAAAACCCATGCGCATTATGGTCAGCTTCCCAGGCTTCCTCCCCTTAATCCTTCCAGTCCTTATCCTTAGTGCCACAGGAAACAGCCATTCATAAAACTCTCTCCAGTCCACTGCTTTCCTTGGTGTTTGCACTGCATAAATACATGCATTAATCCAGCAGAACAGAATTATAATGTCAGTAATTATGAGTAAAGCAGCAAGAAGACATTTTCTTGGGCACTAATTGCATTATAATTGTGCATCTCTGTAAAAGGTGCCTCTTCTAATGTCTGCTCATTTTCATACAATCATACTGGTGAGGAAAAGAGCAATATATGAACTAAGGGGCTGGCATAAATCTGCTGTATAATCTGTTCAGTATAGTGAATACAGCAACCAGAAAAAGCAACTCTACAGAAATTCACCATTATAAGGCAGCCGTGGCCCATTATGGTTCCTCATGATTGTGCCTTTTTACTCCGAATTACTGACAACATTCCATTTCCTTTGGGCTGGATTAAGCATCAATTTGAATTGTGCAAACATCAGATAAAACTTGGCCAGAGGGAATCAGGGATGCTAAATTTTATGAAAGAATGTTTCATGTAAAAGGATGAAGAAGGTGACGTCAATTTACCAAGCTGCACTGCAAGGCAGGGAGCTGCATACGCTGGTTGCAAGCAATATTCTATTTATCTTCAGTGTAAGAATTTTTACCATACTGATAGGTCAAATACATTGTTTAAAGAAGAACTATGAGGAGAGTGAAATACACTCATCCCCAAAATTAGAGCTGATGTGTGACACTGCAGCCGCCACACATCGGTTTTATAGATCGAAAACTGTGTGATCACATACCGCTGATCGCTCAATTCATGATCTTCTCCCTGCAGAGAGCGGTGACCGTCAGTCACCGCTCCCCGCAGGGATCCCCCCCTACTCCCTTCTCAGTTCCTCCAGCGCTGATTTTAGGGACTGTAGAAAGGGGGCTGGCACAGCTGGCTCTGGCTTTTAAGAAGCAGAGCCAGCTGTCAATAAAGTAGCAGGGTGGAGCCTGACAATATTGTCAGGATCCTTCCCGGCTGCAGCATGGCTCTGCGCTGTTAGCCTAGAGCGAACAATATCAATATGCAGAGTTTTGGGTCACAGGGGGGCACTAGTAAATGTCCTTCTGTGATCCAAAAGAGAACGAACGCCAAGAAAAGATCTGCCGATAGTTCTCTTTCAAGCCTCCTTTAATTCATAGTACATGCAGCATAGCTCATGCATAGTGCATTTTGTCTTGTTTATACAGAATAAAGTGCAATATTGATGTACAATGTACAATGATGTTGTAAATTTTAGATGTCAGGTTAGTGAAAAATGCGTGTTGATTAATTACTATGGACTACTGTATTTGTTCTATGACTTAAAGCTGAATAAAATCTTTCATTTAAATATATTCCTCTGTATCCACAAAGGATATAAATCCACTTTGTGTGCACCAAATGCATTTGGAAAGCCAAATATGACCCTGTAAAAGTAGCAGGGTCATCATCACTGTGCTGCTCATATCCTGTACATAAAGCAAAGCTGTGGAAGGGGTTCAGCAGGTCCCCCCACTACAGACTGCCTGCAGAAAGCTATATGAGGGGGCGGATACAAGACCAGTCACCCTGCACAAGCAGAGAGCAGCAGTGACTGATCTTTAAAACAGAAAGCTCCTACACAGAAAATGGATGCTGGATTACTGCACAGTTCTGAAAGAAATACACAAGCAGATCAAGATTCAAGTAGGAATACATGTTTCTATAGTATTTAGAAAATATGTGCTTATCCCAGAATTAAGGTCCATTGTTTTGCCTGATGAAGGGACGGCAAGTTGTTCCAAAACATTGTGATCGATTGTGACACCATGTTTATCTTAATGTGAATAAAAGATGAATCGGTAAAATGGGCCTAGGTGTGCTGATGACCTTATTACTTCTTCTAGTTGTATGGCACCATCTGTTGGCCATTTCAGCACCCATTGGAGCTATATACTGCAATATGTTGGTTTGGAATGTGATGGGACACTCTCCAATACAGGTTTAAACTCTATCCATTATTTCAATAATGGAAATTGGAATAATTTAAAAAATGATTCTAAATGATTCTGCAAAGAACAAAAATCCAGTCACATCTGCCATATTTCCAGTTTTTACTCTTACCACAATATTTGGAAGTTTGAGTCTTATTTTTGTTAACACTTGTACTATATCCTCAAAATCTACGAAGGTGAAGCAGATGGTGTTGACAGAGCCTGCTGTTTGAACACTCCACGTCCTGTCCAGAGACTCCAGAGCTCCCAATCCATACAGACACAAGGTATCACCTTCCAATTCAACAAGATGGGAATCCACCACAGAAAGGGCTTGCACAGCACTGCTCAGCACAGTGTCAAGTGATCTGGAGTGAAACATGACAAGAAAACATTAAGCAACAGTTGACAGGTCACCATGATCTTACAATGAAAAACAGGATTACCAGGATTCATTTTTTTGTACTTTAATATCACTTTAAGCAGCAAATAAAGTCTCTTTTTATTGTAGCTAACAGTCTTTCCTCCAGACACCTTGGACTGTCAGAAGACCTGAACAGTGATTATAGTTGAATGGCTGCCATCACTGTTTGGCCAACAATTTTCTGTCCGGCTTCTTTCGATTTTCAGTAAGGCCCCAGTCACACTGCGCGATTTGCAAATCGCACGATTTGCATTTTGCGCGATATTGCGCAAATGCTTGCATTGAGCAAGCTAGAATCGCGGCAAAATCCGCTCCAAAAAGGGTCCTGCTGTAGCGACGCACGACCCGCGACAGCAGGACCCTTTGCCCCATTGCCAAGCATTGGAGAGCGATATCGCGCGGTAAATAGCCGCGATATCGCGGGAATTACCGCGTGATAAATCGCTCAGTAAGGTTTGCCAAGCCAGGCGGTTAGCATTATAGCCGATTCACAGAAATCAGCCAACATCCTAACAGTGTATGGTTAGATTTAGTGCTCAGGTAGGTCTGAACTAGTCTGTCAGTGCTGCAATTAACATTACTGGGGCCAGTGATATGTGTAAGAGCATTGGCTGGGGCATCCTTGTGTGTGTTATGAGCCAAGGAATTGAGCAATTGACCCATGTATCCTAATCAAAAATCAATAACTTTTAAATACTTAATTTATTGCATAACTAAAAGTTGGCCAATACACTGTTCTATTTTTTTTCGTTCAACCGTGGGCTGAATGAGCTTATGAGCATTGGTCAAGGAGTCTCCTGCTGTTTCCTTTGTATTCTAACAGCGTCCGGCGGCTACCGTCAGAATACCCCAACAGAGCCGGCAGCTCACCGGTTACCGGTTCTGTTTGTTCGAAGATTTTCCAGGCAGCTACTCAGATCAGCTGATCGAGCACTGCCGGCTGAAAGGGTGCCGACAGCAGCACCCACTGTGTGAATTTCAGCTGGATACTAAAGAACGGACTGACATTTGCATAATTTATGGCCAGCTTGCCACAATTTGGTTATAACTAATACAGCAAATGCACAAACATAATAAATTCCCTGAATGACTTTATACACTGGTTCCTCTAACAATAAATAGATCTTTATCTACATACAGGTCAATTGTCCAGTTTTAAGAACTCAACACCATTAACTGCCTTATTCAAAACTCCTGTCTTTTCCACTTCACAAATCTCATAACAACCAAACTGAAAAGTATTATTTTGTTGTATTAAAGCCATTAGTAAGTTTTCAGTTCTCAGAGTGTTTTATATTTTAAGCTCCATGGAACAGAAAAACATTATTTGTATTTTAAGCTCCACTGGACAGGAAAGATGTTAATGAAAACTTATGGCAAGCGCTCAGTGTAACTGCTGTAACAATAAACATTTTGTGCGGTAAAATGTATGTGTGATGGGAAAGCAATAATACAGAAAAATATAAGTAAAAACTAAAATTATAAAATTATTGACACACTTTCTCTGAACAAACTGGCATAATATTTCTGCAAAAAAAAAAACTTTAGACTAAGATATAGATTATTCAAAAAAACTTCAAAATGGTTCTACTGACGTCACTTTAGTTTTGGTTCCAAATCTTCAGCTATCAAGTAATTTGTTGTACAAGGCTTACTTGTAGCTCTCTAAGCCAGTGTGAAATGTGTATTGACTTAATTTACCTCCTGTTGGCACATACAGTCTACTCAGAAAGTACCATTTGGCAATAATATACAGACATTTACTAAGCCAGGCTTGCTCTGTGTGATTTAACGAGGGGCGCATATAGTACAAATTTAAGTTTTCTTTCCAGATCTCCATGATTGTGGGCTAGTCATTTCCTTTTCCCCTGAAAATGAGGTGCCAAACACTTGGATAGGCTTCTACAGTATATATTTCAACTGGATATATCAATAAAGATCACACTTAACATAAATTGATAGGGTACGTCAGCATTACCAAACCAAATCACAAATTTAAGTGAACAAAGTGCTTCTTCCTTGCCATAAAGCTGGTCCAGGCCACTCTTGTGTGACCTAAAGTATAGGCAAAGATCACATGGTCTCCGGCTACCAAGAGCAGGCTCTTCGTGTCCTTAGGTAAGTTCTTTTGAAACATACAGACCCTGCCCAGCTGACTAGCAGTGAGATAAAAGAATCAGCAAGGAACAACTAGAAAGCTGAACCTGCATATATAATATGCAAATACAGATGTCCACTACAAAGAACACAGTTCCAATTTAATTCAATTGGCTTCGTGCAATAGGCCTAATAGAGTCATTTGTCCTTGTGCTGCATATTCCCTGTATGAGGTGCTGAGATCTTACAGTGTATAATATGCAGTGCACATACACATGGCTGAATTGACAGCAGACCTTATTAACTCAAGTGGTGAGGAGCACTAAACTATATAACCATCACAGCCATCAAACAGACCTGTAATTGCCCTTGACTGTTCTTGCCAGTTGGTGAGAATTGTCAGCAGTTCTTATGCACACAAGTGTATTAAAATAAAATGCTTCTGTGAAGTCAGATTATCACTGTCATCTTTACACTACAGGTTTGTACATTAAGGTGAACATCTCACTTCTTGAAGTTTGATAAATAAGTATGTCAAAGAGGATTATGCTTCAACCTAAAGGAGTATAAACCTTATTTCCAGAAGCATTTAGCCTTTTCAAAACAAGCTACGACATCAATAAAACTTGAATAGGTTTTGCCACAGGCCCTAATACCTCTATCTATACAGATCTGCCATGGGGTCCTGTCAGGGCTATTGGTAATGGAACCGGATAGTTGATAATATGCTAATACAGTTCTTATTGGACCTCCTAGAGACCTAGGAAAGCAACTGATCCATATTAGATAGAATTAGGAAGGGTTATAATAGCGCTCCAGTTTTTAATGCAGTCTACATGTTAGGGAAATTCTCCGAGCATCCAGTCCTAAATAAAAACCCGAAATTCCCCATTCTGACCAATAAGGAATAAAAAAACATATTGACTTGAATGGTACTACAAATTTTCTAAAAATATGCATCAACTATATGAACATATACACTTACATCATTGAAATAGATGTTTCTTTTTATAAAAGTCAAGCACTAGGACTTCGAAATGAAGTGTTTTCCTTGATCAGAGCTGATAAGGCTGCTCATAGATAACCAATCCAAATATACCCTTAAACATTATATACCTTCTGTAATTAATGTAATGCTTATCATCTAGTTCAAATATATTAAAATGTGTCCAAGTGCTTTGATATCAAATGGCTATTGCTTTTTTTACCTGTATCAACCTTTGTCACATTGACGAGGCAAATATCAAAAATAATAAATGTAACCAAGTCAATCAATCTTGCACTATGATAAATATAGCTGTGTGTGTTCTACATACGGAACTCTAACAATAAATTAAATAAACGTGGCAGTTTCACACCATTAGATTGAAATTCCTGTTCTACAGACTTTTTTAATTGTCTTTTTTAAGCAAACAACAGTTCCCGTTTACATGAAAGCAGCACATAATTTATATCTTATGCTGCTTTCACATAAAGGGGAACACTAAGCAAGCTGCTAAATACACTGTTGAATTACCCAAAGATGTGTTGCCTGCCAATAGATCTGTACTTCCATTCAGTTGTATTTGTGACTTACATGCCTCTTCAACACCGCACTTCCTAGTAGATTCAACTTTACTGATTCCTTTCTTAAAGTGACATTAAACCCTCAGATTTTTTAACATAAAACAATACTGTAATGTGTGCCTTACTGTAATCCATGGTTGTTTCCCTACTCTTTGCTGCTCTTCCTTTTAAATCTGTATCTGTTCTCTTGCTGGGCAGAACTTCTGATTTGCAGCAGACTGCCTTGTCTCTGAAATGGATACATGGTGTCTGTGTGAAGGTTCACAACCTGAGCCAGCACTACAGGAAGAGGCACTCAGCTGCAAAGGGAAGTTCTCCCCAAGCATGAGAAGAGATACAGATTTAAAAAGGAAGAGCAGCAAAGAGAAGGGAAACTACCATGGATTACAGTAAGGCACACATTACAGTATTGGTTTATGTTAAAAGATCTGAGGGTTTAATGTCACTTTAAATCTTGCTCAGTGGACAGAGATAATGATTACTAACTGGGCAATGAGCAAACTGAAATAGAGATTTAAAGCATCATACTGCAAATCTGACCGAGGAAATAAGTGTACAGAGCTTTGTGTGAATCATAAGACTGGTTAAACAGAATTACAATTGCTTTGGCAAGTAAAACAATTCACATATGTGTTTCAACTGTGTATTGAACGGTTATCCAGGAGCTCTGCTTTTAAAAAATACTGATACAATAAAAAGTGTCAAATATAAACACTCACTTTTCCAATTGAATTTTAGGTCAAAAATATGTGATGGTGAAAGTTGGCTGAATCCTTTGTGAAAACATTTGACAAATAGACCCTTTATAATTTCTGCTTTAGGTCTGACAGGTATGGCATGACTTGGACTGTTGATATACATATGTTACAACATATGCTGCACAAGAAGAATAACTCCGGGGGAAAAAATTCTTAACCTTTGCAGCAGGGCTACCCTCAAACTGAAAGGGATCAAAGTGTTTGTGCCTAGGATTAAAAAAATAAAGTTATACTCACCTAAACCTTAGAGCAGGCCAGCTGTGACAGCGCTCCCTCCAGCCTGTCTCCTCCTCTGCTGTAGTTGCACTTGTATAGAACACAATGACATGAAGATCCTTAGACCGCTATAGTGGAGGGGGAGAGAGGAAGAGGGAGGGGACCAGTCTCCAGGAGTGAGGGAGTATAACTTTTTTCTTTAACCTAGACACAAACAAGCACTTAACCCTTGCAGTGCGGGGGTAGCTCCAAAAATAAATAAATGATACATCAAATATAGTTCTGTATTAAATTTACGTAAGATCTGCAATACAAAATCTTCAGGAGAAAAATAACGCATGTGTGTTATGATAATACTAGACGCTTGTAAAATATTATTTCAGACCTCTTCTGTTCTCTTGCATGTCAGAGTCCTCCTATTACAGGTTTATAACATGACAGCTATCAAACAGTGGCATGATGGCTGACAGTGTTCCTTCAATTGCCATAATTAAATATTGGGGGTTTACATTATCTGATTATAACACCTTGAACAGTGTTTCTTTTGTGACATGGATATTTCTCAGGGGATCCGTGCAATCACACTGACAGTATAATTAAGTGTAGTAATGTATTGCATAAATCACACTTTGTTCAGGAGGAATGTGTGCTATTTCAGGACAGGATTTGGATGTTGAGCCTTAGAGGTGCACATGGAAAGCTGACGTATGAGGTAATCCTGCAAACTTAATGTATATGAACGAATCTCAAAATACGTGGCAGACTCCGAGGCTCCAGGCAGGTATTACTGTGGGATATAAACACCTCTCAGGTTTCTCTTATAATTTCCTTGTGTATGCAAATGAGTGACCAGGAATAACAATTAGGAGAAAAGTAAAAACAAAAGCTTTCCGTTTGGGAATTGTACGATTGTGGGAAAATGTTGTTCCTATTTATAATAATCTGAAGGAAGATTTTTGGTCTAAAAAACTTTTCCGTAGTTTCTAATGCCAGAGCTGTTTAGATCTCTTAATATAAATAACTGTCTCAATTAAATGGTATTTATGGTCAAAAAATAAAAATACATGTTTTCCTATATTGAATTTCTTTCTTAATTGAAGTTGTATCCCACTACTAATACCCATATACTGTACTTATTGAAGATGCCCATAGGATGTACTTCCTCAATGCACTGACACAATTTCACTGAGCCCTGTGAATATGGACTTCCTTGTGTCACAACTCTCAGAGTCTGCCTTCTAAACTACCACTCATCGTCTCAACAAAGTAACATTATCATTGCTTGCTGGAAGCAATGCATGATGGGATATGTTTGCATGCTCTCCCTGTGTTTGCGTGGGTTTCCTCCAGGTACTCCAGTTTCCTCCCACACACCAAAGACATGTGGGCTCCTGTCTAAATTGGCCATCGTATGTATACATGTGGGATAGGGACCTTAGATTGTAAGCTCCTCGAGAGCACGGAGTGATGTGAATGTGCACTGTGTAAAGCGCTGCGTAAATTGTCAGCACTATATAAATACCAGTAATAAACATAAAATGTGCACTCTTGAGGAATTGAGATTGCATCACATCATGTAGCAGGGACAGATATGCAAAGTACACTGGGAATCCATGAAGTTGATGAAAGTGATGGGCAGACAGAAGAAGGCAGCACTCACTACATAAAAGGGATTTTTTTTCAGGCAAGCTTTGATTGCATTATCAAAAACAACTATAATAAGTATTCCTATTACAATGCTGATGTTATAACAGGATAGTATGTACTGTGACTATAGAACTCCTTTAAATTGGCTCCTGAAAATTTTTCCCAAAAACTGCACCCCCCACCCTCCACAAAAGTAAACTCTGGTGCGGTGGGTTTCCTTATTCTAGTCCTTATGTCACCACTAGATGCTTGGGAGTATTTGGGAAGGATAGCTACTAGTGCTTATGAGAGCAAAGCTTTCTATTAGGGATGCACCAATACCGGTTTTCCGGTATCAAGTACCAATATTTGATTTTCTGTACTCGCCGATACCGGTGCTACGTGCCCCAATTATCAGGAAGTTGGGCGGCAGATCATGAACCGTCACCCAGCTTCCTGATTGCCTGGGAAGCCGGTGTTCTATTGAAATAACACCGGCTTCACTTGGCTGCCTGGCTTCCTGACCAATCAGCCGGGTGGCAAGTCATTAGGTGCCATCCAGCTTCCTGATTTGTTGCTAGGGATCCTGGCGGCCTTTCTGACCAGTGAAGCCGGCTTCCTAGCTAATCAGGAAGCCTGGCAGCACGTCGTGACCCGCCTCCCAGCTTCCTGACTGGCTAGGAAGCTGGCTTCACTTGTTCCTAGGCAGCCTGTCTTCCTGACCAATCAGAAAGGTGAGAGGTGGATAGTTTTGTGCCGCCTGGCTTCCTGATTGGCTAGGAAGCCGGCTTCACATATTGCTAGGCAGCCTGGCTTCCTAACCAATCAGGGAGGTGGGTCATAACCCACCACCCGACTTCCTGATTGGAAAGGAAGCCGGCTCAATGCTCCCTCGCACTGCCGGTCAGAGGGAGATCTCCCTCTGACCAAAATTTCCGGTATCGGAGCATTTGGTAGAATGTGAGTACTCGCCCAAATACTCGGTATTGGCAGCGATACCAATACTAGTATCGGTATCGGCGCATCTCTACTTTCTATTTGTTTTTGTTCAGCTATGATGCATGAAGAGTGATCACAAATTACTCTAATTTCTAAAATATTCTTACACACAGTCATGGCAGAGACCAGGACATACTGCCATTTTAAAATTGTGCTGTCAAAGCTGTGAGTGGCTCCTACAGGTTCAGAGTCTGGAACCACCGGCAATAAGTGACATCCATGGTCCAGCACTCCGCCCAACAGCTAAACTTGAAGCAGAAAACCATTATAAAAACATAAGGCTTTTGGTTTCAAGTACCCTAGGACTAAAGTAACTGAAGTAAGACAAGTAGATTAGGTATTACAATAAATGACTAGAACTGCATCATTATACACATGTTTAATTGGTGCAGGAAAAGAGACACATTTAAAAGCAGAACTTCGGGCACATTTTTTCTTCACCCCTGCAGTTGGGCTACCCCCTCAATGCAAAGGTTAAGTGCCCATTTTTTTTTAATAGATGCTTAAAAAAAGTTAGACTCACTCGATACTCAGAGATGGCTTGCTTTTAGACTGGTCCCTGGAGTTTCTTTTCCCCCTCTGCTGCAGCGGAGGAAGAGGAGAGTCATCACGTTCTATACAAAGTGTATGGGGTGTGAGGACACTGAGGGACAGACCATCGCTGAAGCTGAGGAGGAGACGGGCTTTAGGGACCGTAGTAGCAGCTAGCCCGCTCCACGGTTCAGGTGAGTATAACCTTTTTTGAGCACCTAGACAAAAATGACTTACTGCAAGGGTTAAGAAAAAATGTGCCTAGAATTCTGCTTTAATGTACATACTGCAGAGAAATATTCCCCCCTTACAGTACATTATAAAAATATATGAGAAGCCTCAAGGAAGGTTCACACACAGGTAGTTGATGACTGATAGAAATCTATTACACCACAGCGTGTGTGTTTTTTCCAGGCTTTAGCTAAACCGAACCAGCTGTCACGTACACATCCCTGAGACTGGAAAGATATTCTTCACTTGTGACATGTTCATCCTGGGAATTAATCACATTGTCACTGTTCTAATGACGTGGTAATGTAATATTATTTTCCAAAATTTTAAACATTAGTCACTAGTTTTCCACAAAAGAAAAAAGTGTGTTTTCCAAATGATGTGGCAACTTGTGGTTTAGGACATTAGTAAATGTGGTTTGCTTGTAATTGCCCATAAATTTAGCATGACAAATTTTCCACTCAAGTATTTTTTATGCATTAATGCTATTGGAGGGGTTGGGTTCATTTGCTCTGATACTCTGGTTTCTGTTTTTCACTGTTTATATTAATCAGAATAGCTCATATCCAGTACAAACAAATATATACATGACCTGGATTTCTGATACATGACTTCACAAAAACTACCACAAATACAATCTTCATAAAGCTTACATATAAGTGTGTGTGTGTGTGTAAAGCTATGGGTATAACTAACCAGTACATTATACAATGTACTCACTAATCATCCCAAGACATGGCAATACTATTTAAAACATTTTACATGTGTGGTATAGATTTTATTAATATAAATAAAACAAAATATAACCACAGATAACTTATTTTAAGGTAAACTTACAGAACCAGGAATGGAGCAGGCTGCTTCCAATGTAGAGTCATGACATGAGGAGCATGAACCAGGTTTTAGTATTATTATTCAGGATTTATATAGCGCCAACAGTTTGCTCAGCGATTTATAATATAAGGAAGACATTACAATCACAATACAATTCAAGATAGTATGGTAAGGAGGGCCCTGAGGGCTTACAATCTAAAAGGGATGGACAAGTGATACATGAGGAGGCAGCTGTGTGGGGATGAATTGTATGACAACGTGATGGTTATGTGTTTAGGTTGAGGTGGGATATTATTTATTATTATTTATTCGATTGTCTATACAGTTTACACTGCAGTGGATCAGAAAGCATGATATTAGCAGTGTGATAAGTACACTAGAGCAAGGGTTTTTATACATCATCTTCAGCATAGAGACAGATCTTGGGCACTTATCCGTGAGATTGTCCATCAACCTTGGTGCCTACATGGTAATTTGTCCTTGCATAGTAGTCAAGCATGATTTAAGCCAGTGGTTCTCAACCTGTGTACCCTCAGGACCCACATTTGTCCTTGGTCATTAAGTCACGACCCAAGTTACGGTGTGGGCGTATGAACTGTGGGTGGGAGGGGCGTATGAACTGTGGGTGGGAGGGGCGTCTGGGTTACAAATGAATGGCAACGCAACACACCTCCGACACCAGAATGCACGGTAGGTGTGATTGTGTGGTACAGTTTAACACACTGTTCGAGTGTGAACGGGCCCTTAAAAACACTGACCTACATACACAATCTCACACACTCACAGACAGTCTCACACACTCTACATTTTTCAAAAACATTTTTAAGGTCCACCCAGTCTCCCTACCTTACGAGAACTGAAATGGGTCCTCAGCCTGGGGTCCAGTGTGGGCTGCTGAGCTGCCATCCATTGCTTGTACAGCTCCCTTGTGTGCCCTGTAGAGGTGCAGGAATGTGATGTCACTTCGGTCCAGGTACCTCTACAGGGCACGCAAGGGAGGGATGGAACTCCCTTGCGGCCATAGCCCCAGCCCACGCCACCTCAAGTCGACCCTCAGCACCATATTTTGAATAGCTGCTCGATGTGAGAACTGACAGTGCTGCGCTAGGGGGAGGCAGAGGAGCTTCTCACCTAGAGAAGTGGAAGGCATGCAGCGACCCACTGAGCACGTGGCCGTGACCCACTTTTGGGTCACGACCCACCAGTTGAGAACCAAGGGTTTAAGCCAACATGGTAGATAACAAAACAATAACTTGAGAGACACTACAAACATCCTTTGTCATGAATCTTTTGGACACAAAAACACAGGTTAAGTCCAAACACAGGTCAACGCATGACTCCATCTAATACTCCATTTACATCTGACAATTTGTTCTCATCTTACCACAATGCAGGCACCTAGTGATGTTTTCCCAGATCTTGGGATGACTTTTACAGTGCACCAAATCCCAGTGGTCTGTAAAATAAAAGTGCCAATATTTTCTGATAGTGTCAAGAGCTGGACAATGCCAACCTGCATGTTTCTACTTGCCTGTAAGGTTGTGCATCACAGTGATGGGGCAATAGAAGTGGGCAGGAGGCATGAAGGGGCAGGTCAGCTCTCAACATAACTAGTTAGTATCAAACGAGCATGTTGGAGCAGACTGGGATCCCGGTCACCCAAGGACCTGAAGAAATGATCACGGTATAGGCAAATACAGACAAGTAATTTACAAATTATGCAGCGCCCGCAACATATAATGTGTTGAAAAATACAGACAAGTGCCTGTCCTGTTGTTCAGCAGACTGCCTAAATTAAAGGTAAATATATTTTGCTTTTTAACTAATCCTGCCCAATAACACTAGAGGTGAAAAGTTGTAGCTGAACAAGGCAGATATAGAAGACACAAATAAATGCATCTTTGCAATAATTATTAAACTATTACATGTATTTGTTTAATCCAAGCAGTGTAAGTATCCACATTTGACTTAGTATCTGCCTCTTGCAACAGAGTTCAACCTGGAAAAAGGAGAAGCAGCATAAGGAGTCAGTCAGCTGTGCTGCGGTGCTACTGCGCTAATAAGAAACATGCTGACAGGAGAGAGCACAGTGGAAGAGTTTAATCAATCTGATGTTTTTCTTTTGACTGTCCAGTCACAGGCTGGGGAAGGGATAAGACCTTCTCTGCAGTTAGGGTTACCTAACTGCAGAGGAGAAAAAAAAAGGTCTCCTGTCCCACCAGACATGGCTTAGCTGTGTGGCAGAGCGGTGTTAATCTCTGGACTGGATCAGCTAAACTACAATTCCTTTGACAGGTAAAACAACACTGCATGCGTTTCATCTGTGTAATTAGGTGTTTAGCTGTTCGCCTAGAGTCAAGCCTCGAGGAGTCCGTTATATTACGTTTTTTTTTCCTTTATTGTTATTAATTTAAATTACTTTGCACAGATCTGCTTTCACTTTTACATTAAAGAGTCATTTTCTCTTGATCCATGTACAAAAAAATTAAATCCAATGTTCTAGGACAATTAAACAGGAAAACGTCCAAGAGAGTAAATACTTCTTTTAGACAATGTATACAAGAGGAATTTAAGCCCAGCCATTGGCAATACAAGCTGATCTAGAAAGTATCATGTTCCCGGAAAACAAACATTTATGTATGGGACAGTTAAAAAAAAAAATCACAGTAAAATAATACACCACTGCACACTGCTCAGATGGGGCCTCTGTGATCCAAGAACCTGATAAAAGCCCTTTATTTGGATTAAAGTGGAAAGTCCCTTTTTGTTTTCTAAAGTAATAATTTTCTGCATTGTTCACTTTACCACTGAACCTTACTTACTCCTTTTCTACCACTCTATATTCTTGTGGTTTTTTTCTCTTTTACATTTGTAATGAAAACATGTCAAAAAGAGATCTGGAAACAAAATGGTTGCAAAATGTAACACATATGTTTCAATGTTAAATCGAATGTCATATCTCTATTAAAACAGAGATTCATATCAAGTATTAATACATGTTAAGTGATACCGGCCTTTTAAGTATGTTTTGATCTAGTATAAATTCTAATCTAGCCCAAGATTCTATTTCAAGATTTGTGGAACTGCTTCACTGAGAACAGGCACACCTGCACTATCTTACCGTGCAAAGCAACCTCTACTTCAGGTATTGATTAAAATATTCAAGAAATCTTTGTGATTTACAAAGTTCTAGCAACCATTTCAAATGCGCTTTTAAGCAAGAAATAAAAGCATTTTATTGCATGGGTTTTTATATTAATAATTTATGATGTACAAGACTAAAAGGCTATTTAATGTCTTGACGAGCCCAGAAGGACAACGTAAGCTGGCCTCTAAAACCGTAGAAGTTTTAGTACTTAATAATTCAGCCCATAATGACAAAACTGATCAAGATATTGAAACACAGATGTCATTTGTGCTAAACTGTCTGACATTACCCTGTACATAATATATCCCTCTAAATGCTAATAGAGGCGTAACAGTGGAAAATGGACTGATTCATCTATTCAACACAAATGCTAAGTGTCCACATCTTTGATTTCTGTGACCCTTCGTTCTTCAAATCGTTTTCCAGCATGAGGAAGAATCCAGCATGTAATGGTTTTTGTTACTGGTCTAATTAAGGGGCATAGCGTAATTGTGGGACCCCAGCTCTTAAACCTAATTTTAAAACAATTACACTGCAGCAAACTAAATCCTTAAATAACAGTCTGATTTATATTTAAAATATAGCGTTAATGTGTGTGTGTGTGTGTGTGTGTGTGTGTGTGTGTGTGTGTGTGTGTGTGTGCGCGCGCGTGCGTGTGTGGGCGCGCGCGCGTGTGTGCACGTGATGACTAACACCCACAACACAAGTGATGACTAACACCCATCTACCTTACATATAAAATGCCATGTTAAGTGTTAGTACTTTTTCCATTAATGTTGGTTGCCCAGTGGCTATTAAAAGAATACCAGTAGAAGACACTAAGTTCTAGTGTACATACATATATATATTTATTATATCTATATCTTTATTGATACACACCAATCACATGGCAGCAATGCAAAACATTTAGACATGGTCAAGACGATCTGCTGAAGCTCAAACGGAACATCAGAATTGGGAAGAAAAGGGACTTTGAACGTGGCATGATTGTTGGTGCTATATGGGCTGGTCTGAGTATTTTAGAAACTGCTGACCTACTGGGATTTTCATGCACAACCATCTCTAATTTTTGCAGAAAATCGTCTGAAAAAGAGAAAATATCCAGTGAGCGGCAGTTCTCTAGGCGAAAATGCCTTGTTGATGCCAAAAGTCAGAGAAGGATGGCCAGACTGGTTCAAGTTGATAGAAAGGCAACAGTAATTCAAATAACTACTCCTTACAACCAAGGTATGCAAAATAGGATCTCTGAATGCACAACACATTGAACCTTGAAGCAGACAAAACCGGGTGCCACTTCTATCAGCTAAGAACAGGAAACTGAGGGTACAATTTGCAAGGGTTCATCAAAATTGTACAATAGAAGATTGGAAAAACCTTGCCTGGTCTGATGAGTCTCGATTTCAGCTGCGACATTCAGGTGATCGGGTCAGAATTTGGCATAAATAGCATGAAAGCATGGATCCATCCTGCCTTGTATAAACAGTTCAGTCTAGTGGTAGTGGTGTAATGTTGTGGGTGATATTTTCTAGGCACACTGTCAGCCTCTTAGTACCTATTGGTCATCTTTTAAATGCCACAGCCTACCTGGGTATTGTTGCAGACCATGTCCATCCCAAAAGGGCGTCCAACCTTGTACTAGCAAGGTGTACCTAATAAAGTGGCCATTGCCTGTGTGTGTGTGTAAATATATATATTTTGTGGCAGTGCATGGCAATGCCATGGTGTAGTATGGCAACTTTGGTGCCCAGGACTCTCAGCCAGAGGGGCTGAGAGGTTCCACAATGTGAATACCTTTGGAGAGGAGGAACTGGCTGTTCAATTCCTTCCAGGTGTTCCAGACTATAGTGGGATGGAATCTCCAGTCCTGGGGCCAGGTGTTGCCAGTGGCCAGGTTGGGCTGAACAGGTGGCTGAGAGCAGCCTTATTAGGAAGCCAGCCCAGTGCTTTAGAGGAGAGTTGTGGGTGTGCAAGAGGCACACGACGACAGACCGACTCTGCTGCGTGTGTGAGCACAAGGGACACAGCCAGGAAGGCTGGAGAGGTCCAGAGGGTTGGTGACCCTGAGATACCTGTCGGGGAGACAGAGAGAGATGGTGACCCAAGAGGGGTGAATACGAACAGGCTTGGAGCTGAGGAAAGCTGCTGGGCAGTGCTTAGGACTGTATTCACAGAGAACTACGGTAAAGTCCTGGGACTATCACACGGGGGTGTATGAGACAGACAGATGTCAGTGAGACCAAGCACGATGTTTGATGAGACTCCTGAATGAACTGTTATGCTTAATTTATGCTGAATAAAGACTGTCCTTTTATGTTAAAGTCGGCTTCAGGAGTGGTCTCTTAGCGCTTATCATTGTGCTATATTCCCCAAACTATCACAATATATTTTATTTTTTTCCCTGGAACATTTGAAGCCCTTCAGTCCCCAAATGATTCCTTTACGGTTAGGGTCTGTAGTCACAGTGGTCACCTCCTCACAGACAATTATTAAAAGGGAATTTTTTTTACAGTCAGCTAAATATTACATTATGTATTAAAATTATATATTACATTTGCAACAAGAAGGTGATAAGCTCCTTACAAAAACAGCTCTTTCTAAAGGATAACTGTGAAACAAACCTGACTCGCGTGATGACCACATTACACAGGCTACAGAATGAGCCACTAGTCCCTTGCAGAAACAGGACCATCTGACTTAGTCAATTATACACAGAATGCAGTCAGTACTTTGCATTCTTGGCAATTATTTATATATTTTTTATGGCATCCATGTACATTAAGTACACCTTATGAGATATGCCACCATTTCCTCCTAATGGATCAGACCTCAATGCTTGAGAAACGGATGAACAGAGCCACCTCCCACCACATAGTTTAAAAGAAAAAAAGAAAAAACCACACAAAATATCTGTTTTATTTCAAAATAATTCTGAACAAGGAAAGTTTTTGTTTTAAATCATACTTGCATACATACTTACATACAAGTTTCCTTTAAATGCAAAAAGCTGAAATACAAAAGAATGAATCTAGTGAAATTGTAAGAAATATTCCAAATTACCTTTTCTCTTCAGTAAATTCATAGGTCGAAGACCCATTCAGCGGGCATGGCTTATGTGAAGGACTTGTGCAAACGCTGCTGTCTTGATCTGAATTTATTCCAAGTACTACTCTGTTCTGCTGAATGTCCCATTGTCGAGCAGCATTGCAAATTGCAATTCGTTTTTTCTCCTAGAGCAAGAAAAAGATGTTAACCAGTTACTTTACCAAGCTTTAAAGTTACAATAAACTGCTAAATTGCAGAATTTTTATATAGAATAAAATGATTGCCACAAACCATCACCAATGAACACTATACATATAAATGCACTAATCAATCATTTATTCTAAAAACAGTTCTGGGTGTATAACTGAGGCACTCTAGGTGTACTAAGATTCCGGTTCCTGCTACACCCCAGCAGTAACAAATCTGTTTTGGCATTATTCTTTGAAATTATGTCACCTAACCATTTAGAAAAAGTAGGTAGATATACCCTCTGAAGATATGACTCTCTAAATAATTTTACACATTAAAATCTTAAACAATAAATGTATATTTACATTACTTCCACAAACACAGAAAAAACACCATAGTGCATTAGATGACTCAAACAGGGATTTGTTCTATTGCCCATTGTTAAACCCCAATGAGGCCAGTTTTTAACAGCACTTTGTAAAAAGAAAATAAGATTTTTGATTACTTGGAAGATCCCAAAATAAAATCTTGGCCACATTTGAGGTCCTAACCAATATATAGACCTGTGATCTAGAGCAGTGGACAGCTTGTTAGTTACCAGTAGAGCTGATACATGAAAACATGGAACATTAGAACAAACATGGAGCTGTTTTCCATAGCATCCATACAGTCCTAGGAAAAAAAGGCAACTGATGAAGCTAGCCGTACATATATAGATTTTCTCTTGACAGCCCATGGGGCTGAATGAGAGAGAACCCTTGATTACCCTATAAATGCTTTACAGATTGGATGAAGAAATCTCCAGTGTCGGCTGTTGTATTCAGACAGCAGCAACGCCCGCAGGTGTCTTAATACTTACACAGCCATACAGCCCAAACAGATGAGAATCTTACACCCACGGCTCAATTTTCAGCTGATTCAGCAGGCCATGTATGGCTAGCATTAGGCATATTAGTGCACTTACATTAGAACACAATAGCAGTATCTAACAAATTATAATACACAACCTAGCCAACCAAACATTTCTACCACTGGTGTTTGAAACACTGTGTGTACCAAAAATACCAACCTATACAGTGTTATTTTTCATTATCATCATCCAAGATTTGTATAGCACCAACAGTTTGCATGGCACTTTACAAAACAAGGGGAGACAGTACAGTTACAATACATTCCAGACAGGAGCCCTGCCCATGAAAGCTTACAATCTAAAATATTCTTACATTGACATACAGGTGCACGCTTCCCTATGAAAGACTAATATTAGCTTAATTTACTCTGTTTATAGAGTACTCTTGTCCCTGGGAGTTAGAAGTGAGAGGTAATTTGTAGTACAATAATTGCTGATCACAGGCACCATGTCCTGAGTGTGCATAACAGTATCACACAACAATCCTGTTGTTAAGAGGTATGTACACAACTTAAAGGCCTAGTGTTTCGATGCTGTTAGGGTTTACTAAGGAGCTGGAGGACATGACATGTTCTAGCATTTGATGCTCCATCAACTAATTTCATGCAGCAAGCACAAACATTTGTTTGCATGTGCCTTGTTTACACCATACATGTGCAGTGGTGTGCAGAAACACACAGTTCGATGGACATGGTGTGAACATGTCCATCGAACAAGTCTCTGTACCACGATTAGATAATGCCAAAATCATGGTTCTATTGGGATGGGACATCTCCCGAGTCCATAAGACAGAGGTGATCTTTGTAACAGTCCTTACACTCAAAGAAACTGACCTAGGTTGGGCCATTATCAGCTCTCCTCAAGCCAGTAAGAAGCAGATTTCAAATAGTGTGAGCACTTGTAAAACAATTGCTAAGATAATTCAACACTACACCCCTTTCATGTCTCACAACTCATGCTACAGGACTGGTCCAAAAACTCCTTCACCCAGCTAAAAAGAAAAACCTGTATTCACCTCTGAGGGACTTCACAAGCCTTCCCACTTTTGGAGAAGTGACCCGATGCCATCAGACTTTTCCAGATGTCTCAAGCTTGGGACACTGAAGACTCTGGTTTAAGAACTTATTTATTTAGGATTTATTTCACCTTTAAAGGGCTTATGTATTTATGTTTCGCCTGTTCTCTCTCTTTATATTTTTCAAGTGAGGACAAGTCATCCACATTTATCAATGTAATTGCAAATATTAATAGTGGTATCTACTGATAGCAGACAACGAGTGTCCTAGCACAGCAGCCTGTTTTTGGGCCCTTGGCATGTTCCTCACTTCCCCCCTCCTGTTTTGTCTATAGTTAGTTCAGTCCCTACCTAGCCAGACACTCCCTGCTCCCTTATGCTGCTCAGTTTTAGTTTCACTTTCCAAGCAGAGATAGGGCTTAGGAAAGTCACTGTCTTTTTAAATTCAAAAGACTGGAAAAAAATCCATTATACTGTACTTATTGAAGTAAAATTGCATTGAAATTACCTTCTGTATCCTATTAAAGAGTTAAGCTGACTGTGGATTCTGCCAAATCAACAAATGGCCATACTGTCCGCACTGGGATCCACAGAGGTATGCCACTGAATATATTGGCATTTGACACAGAACAGTAATTGCTTATTAAATGTATATGTCTCTGTGCAATGTTTACCTGAGGTGTTCTGTAGATGTCGTAGATTTGCATGTCACATGCAAAATCTAATCATGCTAGGGTCTCCTGTATGGGTATATAGTTTATATACACAAGAATGTTACTGGTTTGTTTGGCTGCCATGGAGTAAAAAGTATTTTTTGTTAAAATGATGCGGTTGCCACACATGCACTGTAAAAGGTTTCTGTGTACAGAAGAGATAGTTCAATATATGTGCTTTACTGTAATTACTTTGCAGAAGTAACGCAGATGCTGAATGATGTGCTGTAATAATATTATTTCAACAGACCAAAGTCAAAGAACAGTCAACAAAGTTTTAATAACTCTTATTCTTTTATTACTTTTTTTTTTACTGTATAACTGCCAAGCCCACCTAACCAAAACCAATATGGAACAAAAAAATAAGGAAAACAAAAATGCGTGCCTTACTTTAAGGTGTTTCAAGGTTATTTTTACCTCATATTAACATGGCATTAAAATGCTGATTCTTAGCTGGCGACTGACAGAAGTTTGGAACGTAAGAGATTTCAAATTAAAAACATTGTGCGGGAGGGGAGGGTTAAGCTCTGCCAAGTGGCTATGGTCGAACTGATCTCAGTGGATTGAAAACAGCAATTAAATAAATTAAATGTACTCGGCAGTAAATTAAACGTTTAATCTGAAAGAGTAGAAGATGCAGACACAGAAATGTGACGTCCACACAATGTGCTATTCACGGTTCCTTAAGACCTCACTGCCAGCGAGACCCACTGAAGGATTATGTGATAAAGATATATAGGAATTACTTCAACTGCTTCAACATACCATGACAGTGAAATGTAACCAGTTCCTTACAAGTCATTTACTCTTCAGCAGTATCTTATTGGATCAAAAAAAAGCTAATATCTGGTAAATTAATTTTAATACATAAAAAGTTTGTCTGACCTACTTAAAAAAAAAAGGAACAAGTAGTAAAAATAAGAACACCTTTAATATGCTAGGAATTCAATAAAAATGTTTGTTTGTACGCTCAATTCAGTGTTTTTTTTCCAAATACAAAATACAGATGTAAAGAATGCAAAAAAGTTGTCAAAGTGATAACTTTTAGTGACTAAAATATAAAAAATTATAGTTACACACTTAAAGTTAACACTTTACCAATGTTTTGCCTTCTCTACCTCGAATTGTTCCTGGCTAAAACACAGTGGTTACCTACATTATATTATTGCTTTTAAAAAAAAAAAACTTTCTGTAATTAACTATCATAACCTATACACTCACTGGTAATTTAAATGGTTTACTATAAAAATGAGCAAATATACCAAGTGTGGTCTAGTATTTTGCCAGATACAAACATGCTAGAACATTATTTACGTACAAAGGGCATGTAAATTAGTAAATGCATTGTGACATTTTCTAGTCACAATAGGAAAACCAATTTAACAGCAATTCACAAAATATCTGCATTCCTGCTGTCTCAAGGGAGACCGGCTTACATATCCACTTATCCAACTGTGCCACAGCTCCCACACCTTGCTGGTCTTACAGCAACATAAACATATCACACAACTGGTCAACAATGATTACTTGCATGTTCAATATATTTTGCAATCATCAAATGCAACCATAGCGTTGCTTTTGATGACCGTAAGAAAGGGTCTCTTGATCATATAAAGAACAAAATCAATCATATAGCAATCATTGTGGACCTGTTTTTGCAATGTCATTATGTAGCAATTCACAAATTGTTGGTTGCTGCCGTACATTATAAATGGTATGGCTTCAGGACAATCAAAGGACAATATCCATGTTCATTTTACATGAAAACACATGGACCTTGGGAAACCAGGGTGATCGGACAGGTTAAAGTTCTACTGATCTAGAGATGAGAGACGTACAGAAATAATTCTCTATTCTTCAAAGGCAGCACTATGGAGATCACATAATAGGTGTTGAATACTGGCCAACTTAAAAGAATATTAGTGCTCTGCACTTTTTTTATTGAACCAAAGGGATTTTATTTTTTGATTCAGATTTTTAATACAGAAACCAATGAAAACAAATCTCTTCATGAAAGCATTTTGCATTTACAACTCCTCATTCTATGACAGTGAATTACATTGTAACAATAGGAATCTTCGAATACGGTTGAACAGGCCTACACATTTATGTGGATGGTGCTAATGTGGATATCAGTCTCTAGTCTTCTGAGTCCTTTGATTTATGCAACGTTGCTCCGATAGCCTATAAAAACTATAATTTTCCTTTTATTTTCCATACTTCACTAAGTAAATGGAAGTTGCCCTCTGACTGGTTGTTAAAGGCAAAACCTCAGTTTTCCTTTTTTCTAAGTTTACCGAAAACACACCTCTCGCATGACCTTCTTTCTTACATAATGGAACACAGAGTAGACATTTTTACGAGAGAACGAACGGCGTAAAAGGCATGCACTATAAACTATCCTGAAACCACATAACCACAAAAGATTTGACTTGTACTCGAGTGGACCTATATTTGAGGCATTAAAGGCAAGAATATTTTCTTGAGGCAAGAATATTAAGCAAACAAAGCAAACAATGGACTGGAAGTATTCCATATGAATAGCCAGAAGGGTGACAAACACTAAAATATTTTTTAGTATTATTGACATCTTTTAAATTCAAGGTACATTAACGTTCAATAAAAGGACAGATACTTTCCAACTAAACATGCCCTTATTCTAAGCACCGATATTTCCTGCATACATTTCAAATGCTTTCAAGCAAGTCAGGAATTCCATTTGAATGTGGGCTTTACCTGAAAGGCTTTATCTCCAAAGGGAGTGAATGATGTTCTCTGGGGCTATATGGACTTTTAACAAGTACATCTTTATGAGAAACCTTAAATATGAATTAACAAGTAAGGCAGAGAAAGTCATTTTCCATTATAGGGCTGCCACCGAAGAGGAAGTTCTCTCAGTTAGCAGAGTGCATGTAGTACCGTAACTCGATACTCTCTTCATTCTGTCAGCTTTTATCTTACAGACATGTATCCTAAGATAAAGTATTAGTTATGACAAAGAGCAGTGGGATTTTACCTATAGCTGTATGAGGAAATAGTTATATCCTAACTGTAGCCAGACTGGCCAGAAAAATTGGCCACTAACCAGTGACTGCAGAGGCAGTCACTGTGTGTGTATTCAGAAGCTGTTTAGCATAGATGGGTGAATCGACTGATTTCTCTTGTTCAGTCCACAGTGCTTGCATGAGAGAAATCTAAGCATATTTGGCTTTCCTGATACAGCCTTATGTGTCAATCGTGAAAAGCTATGTAAGTTCAGAGCCAATACAATAGTCCCCTGTCATTATTTTTTCTCATTGTTCTTCAAGTTGTGGTTTTGGCATTTGAATGCTTTGCTTTGTTTTCTCTTAATAAAAAGTTGAACACATTTTCTCATCTGTATCATCTATTCCTACAGAACAGTGTTTCAGGAGTGCTGTGCAACATTGTGGTGGTATTTAGCAAACCTTAGATAAGCAGCATTTTATTTTTCTTGAAAAGCAGTGGTTTCCTCTGTGGTAACCTCCCATGAACACTACCACTCTAGTGGTTTTCCTATGGTAGGCCTATGGACACAAATTACATGACTGAGGCCCTTTTTTTTCCTTAATTTTTTGCACCCATGATATATTCCACATGTTAGGCCTGAAAATTACTTAAAACCCCCAAACATTATATATTTTCTCAAAGGCAAGACCCTATAGAATAAAATGGTGGCAGATGCAAATTTGTATGTTGCACGATATTAGCGCAACTCCTTATCAAAACCCAAAATTTAGTGAAAAATGTACTTAAAATGCCCCAAAACACAATAAAATACCAATGTTTTAATAAAATATAAAAGATGAGGTTACAACAAGTAAATAGATACCCAACATGCCCAGGTTAAAAATTGTGTGCGTCTGTGAAACGGCGACAAACTTCAGTACCCCAAAAAGTCCATAGACGACGCTTTAAAATCCCCCACAGGTCATTAATTTAGAAAAACCAAAAAATACTGGCCCTAGAATTATTCCTCTCACTCCGGCATGTGCAACAATACCCAACATGTGTAGTGCGTGCGTCATTTTCATACGTAGGCGAACCCAGCGTGCATTTACATGGCGACGCGCGTGCTCGCGGGGACCTTTAAAAAGTTTTTTTTATTCTTTTTAGATTTTAAAAACTGTTTTGTTTTTTAAATTTTAATTGCTATCACATAGGGGGGCTTACAAGCCCACTATGTGATAGCAGATGGTGGTGACAGGTACTCTTTAAGGTGATGCTGGGGGTCCAAAAGACCCCGAGTGTCACCTTTACACTCTCAATAAGCTACGGTATTAAGGGGCAGATCGCACTTCAATAACTTATAGCTGGGCTTCAGGAGCCCAGCACCGACAGCTATGGGACCGGAAGTGATGCAATCTGCAACGCTCCCGGTCCCATAGAACGGGAAGGGGATCGACGAACGGAGGATCGTCCATCTCCTCCCCAGCTCCCCACCGACACCAGAGAAGCCAGGCCTGGGCCCTTAGGAGGGGCAACAGAGCCCAGGAAGCAGGGCGTGAGTGTCGGGCAGGGGGACCCCGTCACCGCGCTGCAGAAGCGATCTGGCGACAGCGGAGTCGCCAGAATTGCTTCTATTGTAAAGCCGACAGTCTGTTTAAACAGCCCCAATGCTAGTGACGTACACTGTTCCCCATCTGTTACTCTGGGTATGCTTAAGATCTACTGAAAGATTGAAGAGAATGTCCTTACACAAAAAATAACAAACAGCGCTCTCGGAAGGGGGTACTGACCAAGTGGTATGCTGCCCTGAGAACTAGGAGGAGAAACCTGCAATGACTACAAATACAAAACACAAAGGGTGCAATAACCTGGATGGTAGGAAATATCACAATGGATACTAACTGTCTCTGCAAAATAATTGTCAAAAAGGTATATGCACTTACATGTGGATGTAGAGACCGGAGGAGAGACAGCCCTGGAAGAGGATTGAGGTGTCCTAGATGTGTGTTAGCACATGGCTGGTCTGCTGTCAGGAGGTGCCCATCCAGGATGGAGAGTGCGGGGCTGAGAACGGAGAGAATAGACGAGCAGGGGCTCCGTCCGTGTCACTGCTAAGTGGAAGGGGAGTCGGTGCGGTGTAGGCAGACCTGGCGGCCCTCGATCCAACAGCTGTGGATGCGGCTGTGGATGGCAATGCTCAGTCCGGGATAGAGTCCTGTCCCTGTAGGTCTAAATGGAGCAGCAAGCAGTGAGTCTGGGAAAGACTCTGGGACTCGGGGATCACGGGGGAGCAACGCGTTCGAGGAATACCCTCTTTGTCAAGCTCAAACTATGTTACAGTTATTTACAGAGTGTCCTTTCACCTATCTAGGTAGGATGCCAACAGGGACAGAAGCCACAATGCTGAATTTCTTCCATGTGTTTCTGCCTTACTTTGAACTATAGGTTTCAAAAACTCTTCTCCTTAAAGTGTATAGACCCAAAAACAATAAATGAAATATAATGCAGCTTAACAATCCTTAAATATGGGGGCTGCATTAGTTGTCTTTTTATGCTATTTTTTTCTTTATTTTCGCATGGTGATTCGGCCAGTAACACACTACTGTCTTAGGGTGGTTCCCCCTCTACGGTGGGATATTGGAGCCACCCTTGGACAGCAGCATTGTCAACCTGTGAAGAAGGTAGTGTTAAATGCATTTGCAGATTTAGATGGAATTGACTAGCAAATTAAAGATGAACTCCAGCTAACAGCAGTTACAACAAAACATTTTTACACTTATAAAACGTTTTATATAAATGAATAAAAGCTAACCATTGTAAGCACCCCTGTCAGTGTTAAGTGGTTGGTCACAACCATCCATCTCTCACTTTTGCTGGATAGTTTGGTCTGTTGAAGGAATTTGAAAAATAACAGGCTTACTGGCCAGATTTCCGGGGTAAAATAAAGGAAATACGCCTAAAAAAAAGTAATGCAGTCACCACATTTGAGCTCTAATATATAAAAGTTTTGCTTTTAAGTCTTTTTTTATCAGGCATATTTAACAGTAGTCTTTGTGAAGCGCAAGTAACAAAACGATGTGGTTTCTTTTTATTGCAACACCGCAAATACCCTTTTTTTAACCACTTGAAGACAAACCCCCTTCCTGTCCATTTTTCAGTATTAAGTACCGAGATACTTTAACTAACATTTATTCAGTCATGCAACGCTTTGCTGCAGTGAATTTTATATCAGACAGATATAGATTTCTTTTGGTTGAATTTAATCTCCACTGATTTTTTATTTTTTACTAATTAAAGAAAAAGTATTGATCATTTTGAAGAAAAAAAAAGTTTTCCCTACGTTATCTTATGAAACATTTATTATTACCAAAGATTTTGGTAAAATATAAATGACGGGGGTCACATTGGGTAAACAGACACCAAACATGTCAAGACTTAAAACTGCATGCGCCTTCGAAATCGCAAAAACTACCATACCCAAAACTTCCTATAGAGGACAATTTAAAAGCTTTTACCACTTATCAGTTTAGTGTTAACAGTGATCCAAGGCCCTAGAATCATTGCCCTCACTAAGACGTTCGCAGTCTAATTTGTACTGTAATCATTGTTTTTACAAGGGGGAGCGCGGGTAGGAGTGGGAAAGGATGTTTAAAAACAGCCACCTGCTGTTAACAGTCTACTGCTAAGCAGGTAAATTGAATTTAAAAAAAAAAAGGATTCCTGGACCCAAAGTTTTTGCTGTCCCATGACCTTTTGCAGCACCCCTACCAGTAGTGGAGAGTGGCGATTGCTCAGGTCTGCTACCTCTCACATTGTGACACCATGATGCAGCCCCTTAAAAACTACAGCACCCCACAATTGTCACTTTTTATAGCCAATGTGCAGTGTCCATGTCATCAGGAAGCAGCATAGTGCATATATAGTGCAAGATAGTTATTACAGTATGTTCCAACTTATGCTGTTCAGAACACTCAAGAACAGTAAGGGTCATTACACAGGAGATTACGTTAGCAATGCTGTAAATTATAACACAGTAACAGAAATAACATAGTAAATCACCCAGTAGAATCCAGAAGAGTCTTGTATTAGTTACTGACAACAGAACATAGGACTTTAATAAAAGTGGAGAAACAACATGTATGGATACAATGGGTGATTCAACCTGATAAATCAGTTTTGGGTGGCATTGGTATCTAAGAAATGCCTGTGCTTGTAACCAATCAGATATCAACTTTTAGAAAGTTAGTACAATCAGTATAAAAAAAATTTGGTTTCTGATTGATTGTTGCTCATTGTATGACTTAAATGGAATATATCTCTGTGAATGAGCTTCTGCCCTGCAACTAACATGTGATCATTGAGTCAGCAATGACAAGAACTAGAGAAAACCTCAAAAGTTAGTCACCAGCTGTAATTTTTAGGGAGCATTGGCGACCTGGCTCCTGGGATATGTTCAGCCCTGATGTAGGCACAGATTCAATTTACATATACTTATTCTTGATTATCTGAAATAAAAGAACTAGCTTCTGCATATAGCAGCCAGGCAGATTTCCCTTTGCATTCTTCCAGTACAGTTTTAAACAATAAGGAGCCACAAAGAAGTAGCTATTAATAAATAGCCACAAAGAAGTGGCTATTTTGGGGAGCACAGAAAGTCCCTCTTATTTCTCAGATTCCAATAACCAAGGCTCAGAGTTGTACGATTACAATGCAGAATCACATACTAGGAGATTTAGGTAAAGACAAGTTCCACTTCCCGATAAAAAACGATCGGCGCAGTATTCCTTGTTGTATGAGGAAAACCTCAGGAAGCATTTAACTGGTTTAATCAAACACACAGCTTAGTAAATGGAGCCAAACTTGCCTAAATTAGTACCAATTAGAGCCATATGTGCTTTCCTGAGAAAAAAAAAACACAACAAAACACAGCCCTTTCCATCATTTTCTGCTTTATAAACATAGATAAATAAAATATTTAGCTATAAAACAAACAAGTAACAAATAACATCAAATCCATTGGCTATGCTGCCTCAGGCTTTAAATACTGGAGAAATACTCTTGATGTGTCCCAGGAAAAGACAGGAGTACAGCCTTTATAGCCTTTCTTTTATTTCATCATAACAGTTTACGGGTGGGCTGAAACGTCAACACCTGATGAGTGAAATTTTCAATTTGCCTTGAGATTCTTACACGACAGAGTTTACCTTTAGTAGGGCTTGCTTGTGGCTTTCACGCTTCCGCTCTTCCTCTTTTCTTACCAGAACAGATGCAGTACGTCTTTCTTCTTCCTAAAACAAAGATCTGCTTTTTATTTTTTGTAATCTAAAACATGAAAGATCATACAAAAGTCAAGTATCTGCTGCATCAAGGACTTCATACGAAAGTAGATGTGAAGTGATACTTTTTCCTAGTAACGGTGACTGCTGTTTTGATCGAAAGCGTAAGTCATTTTCTAAGTACACATTGGAAAAGCATTTGTTTTATATCAATCCCCAATAAAACACAGATGTCCATGCAATATGTTTTTTTGATCTTGTTTAGTTTGATGTCTGAGGTTGTTTGTGGTGTCCCCCAAGGTTCAGTGTTGGGCCCCTTACTGTTTAATCTTTTGATAAATGTTATAGAGTTGGGGATTAAAAGTACTATTTCTGTGTCTGCAGAGGACACCAAGTTATGTAGTGGAATACAGTCCTTCCAGGATGTCTCCAACTTACAAGCAGATCTGAATGCGCTGTGTGATTGGGCATCTATTTGGGAAATGAGGTTTAATGTTGATGAATGTAAAGTTCTGCACTTGGGGACTAAAAATATGCACGTGTCATACACTTTAGGGGAGTATGTTTGGGGGAGTCAATGACGGAGAAAGATCTGGGTGTTCTGGTAGACCATAGACTTAATAATAGAAAGCAATGTCAAGGTGCAGTTTCTAAAGCAAGCAAAATACTTTCTTGTATTATATGGGGTCTAGTCTCCAGAGATAGAGACATAATCCTGCCCCTGTACAAAGCATTAGTAAGACCTCATTTGGAATATGCAGTTCAGTTTTGGGCACCAGTTCACAAAAAGGATGTTGTGGAACGGGAAAAAAGTGCAGAGAAGGGCGAGCAAACTCATAAGAGGCATGGAGGAGCTCAGCTATGAGGAAAGATTAACTGACCTGAATTTGTTCTCTCTGAAGAAGAGGCGATTAAAGGGGGACATGATCACCATGTATAAATACATAAATGGTCCATATAGTGAGCTCGGTGCCAAATTATTCACTTTAAGATCCCTGTAAAGCACAAGGGGGCACTCATTGCATCTGGAGGAAAAGAGGTTTAACCTTTGCATATGGAAAGGATTCTTCACAGTTAGAGCTGTGAAAATGGGGAATTGACTTCCATAGGAGCTAGTCCAAGCTAGCTCAGTTAACTGTTAAAAAAAAAAAAAAATCTGGATGTATTCCTAAATGTACAGAATATTACTGGATATTGAGTTCTTATAGGTATATTAAGCACCAGAGATTGTTGAGCCAGGTAATAGCCGATTGCCTTATGGGATCAGGAAAGATTGTTTCCCCCTGTTAGAGCAAAATATCCCTAATAGGGTTTTTTTGCCTGCTTCTGGATCAACTATGGGTGACTGTGGACATAGTTCTGTTTTAGGTTTTTCATTTTTTTTCCTTCTCTTATCTCTATAGGTTGAACTTGATGGACTTGTGTCTTTTATCAACCTGACTAACTACAATGTGCAGGAGGCATGACTCTTTACTGCTAAGTGACAGCTAGCCTGTATGTATCAGCAATTGTCCCATAGCAGTATCCCATACAGAAATAAATTCTCCATTTGTTTCCACGAGATAAGGAAATGCTGCAAATTTGGCTGTTAGTTTAAGCATAGAGTAGAGTGAAAAAATTTAAATTCACTGGGAGGTAGGCATGTTTGGCAGAAGATACATTCAAAGTATCTTCTGCTAAAAAAAGTCTTCCCTCCTCTCTTCCAGCAATATTTTATCATTGGTGTACACTGTACGGCAAATGTGACGTGTACTATACGCTCTCTTAGCTTATTTATGACATCTATAAGATACCATGAATGGGCCTGGTGCCGCAGAAGCCTGTGTTCATGCGCAAGAGTTACAGTATCACTAGCCAACCAATGGCCAGAGTGGATGCCTGGGAACCTGGAAGTGGCAACAGTGAGGGACCAAGTGGGGGACCAAAGATGCATCGCACAGCGCTAAAGTAGGGCACACTTGTAAGGTAACTGTGCCATCATGCACACGTATGCTGTGCATATTTAGACATTATGGCAAAAACCCACCCAGAACGCAGCGGTTTACTACTGCTTTAAAAGGAGAATTATGGGGAAAGTGTAATACACTTATCCCCACGATTAGAGCCGAGGTGTGACATTGAAGTTATCACACATCGGCTCTATAGGTCGAGAAAAGTGCAATCACATACCACTGATATCTCAGCTCCCGATTTTCTCCTTGCAGAGAGCTGTGACTATCAGTCACCTCTCCCAGTAGGGATTCCCCCCTCTCCATTCCTCCAGCATTGACAGGGGTGAGCACCGCTGGTTCTGCCTTTAGAGAGGCAAAGCCAGCTGTCAATCAGGTGGCGGGGTGGATCCCGACAAAATTGTTGGGATCTGTCCCGACTGCAGCATGGCTCTTCATTGTCAGCATAAAGTGGGCAGTACCCTGCTATCTGCTGAGTTTTGGGTCACAAGAGGATATAGTAAATGTCCTCCTTTGGCCCTAAAGAGAACTATGGCCCAAAGGTCCATACCAGGTGTGGGTTAGGAAATGCATCCTGTCAGGTCATAGTGATGGATGAAATCCTGCCAGCATTTCTCGACTTTGAGATTGTGGAAGAAAAATGTAGAGTATAAATTATATACAATCTGTATCTCACTTTTCTGCTGTACACAGTGGAAGGAGTGCCTGTCAGCTCCAAACCTGAACAGATGCTTAGAATTCTACACCAACTTGTCTGCGCTATAAATTTCTATCCTACTACAAGTTTGCTTTAAGCACAAAAGCTCTTAATCCACAGAAAATGAACATACCTCCCAACTTGTCGAGAAGAGACACCCTTGCTAAATCCCTGATCATACAAACCATGAAAAATTATTATGCAAAAAATTGTCTTTAAAAAAGTACTTTTTTACCACCACTTAATAGGAGCATATGAAAATACCAATAATTTAGAGACTGGATGAGAAGTTTAGTGAATTATAAAACACATTAAAAAAAGTTAAACACTTATTGCTCTTACTTTTGTTCACTACTATCTATGAGAAATACGCTGTGATGTTAAGTCAGAACGTGCTTAAAAGAGAACTATGGGTAAGTGTTTTGCCCCATAGTTCTCTTAAGGGTCACGGGAGGACATATACTAGCGTCCCCCCATCACCCAAAGCTCAGTATATCGCGAGCTGCAGCTCACTATATACTGAGACCGCTGCAGCCGGGACGGATCCCGACAATGCTGTTGAGATCCACCCATCTGCAGAGCCAGCTTTACCCACCCCCTCCCCGTCTGTTCCCCCACTGAGTGCTGGAGGATTGGAGCGTAGAGGGGGGAATCCCCTCGGGGAACAGTGACTGAAAGTCACTGCTCTCTGCAGGGAGATGATCGAGAAGTGAGAGAGCGACGGTATGTGTTCGCTTACTTCCCGATCTATTAAGACAACCTGTGACAGTTTCATTATCACATGTCGGCTCGAACTATGAGGATGATTGATTTTCACTCGCCTCATAGTTCTCCTTCTCCTCCTGTTGTCTATTGGTTGCTCCTCCATGTTTACTTCACTACCTTATTACTTCATGAAACCTGTGAAGTTGTCTCACCTTGTTCCTTTTCTGAGGATTGCATTGTATCACTTGGTTTCCTTTCTCATAACTTGTTCAATGCCGGTTTGTTTTAGAACTAAATAAACTCGATTCAGCTATAAAAGTAAAATATTATGTTTACTTAGACAAGTCTAAACAGGACACCTAAACAAGGGAGAATGGGGAAGGGAGTTTTGGTTCTAAAATAGCGATGTTGGATGCTTTGGTATTAACCTCTGCATACCTATTTTGTGAAAGTGTTGCCGCTTCGAGAGCCCATGACAATTTAGTTTTAAATACACTAGTAGCTGAACAAAACAATGCAATCACATCTAATGTGTTTAATGAGCTACAAAACCAGTAGACTTTGAAGGATTTAATTTATCAAAGTGCCTAAAATAAACAAGGAGTTGCACCATTGGCACCAATTAAGTTCAAACTGGTTATAGTTGCTGTGCAAACAGATTTCCTGGCAGACGGGCTAGTGTGAGCGGGCCCAAAGGGTATTCAGACAGACGTTGGTGCCAGCTGTCTAAATACATTAGCTGGCCAGGGATATACCCCCATCCACACTGTTTAGCTTAGATTGGGGAATCTATTAGGTTTCTTTTATTCAGCCGGCAGGCTGAACAAGATAAATATGCATGGATGACTAGTTATGCTACAAGCCTAAGAGACATCATTGATCTCCAGGTGTGCAAGCCTCAGGAGCAGTTGCCCAAGGCAACCAGCTTCTTTGTTCAGTTAAGATTTGAAAATGAAAGAGAAGCTGATTGGTTGCCATGCACAGCTGATCCAGATTTTGTCTGCTCCAGTTTTGATAAATTCCCCTCACTATCTCTACCTACCAGTGGCAGGTACCACAAGCAACCTGGTGAAACAGGTACTATGGGTGGTTATTTACTCCAGTGGACATTTTGGATAGCATACTAAGTGTAAACTGAACACATAGATGGGATAAGTACGAATCGTACAGGTGGCCCTCAGACATTGCAAAGCGTGTTGACCTTAGTGGGGCAAAGTTTGTGAAATCCTGAAGTATACAAGCTTGTTCCATTCATAAAGTGTAACAGAAAACCCACCTAACATGCTGCACTACATGTACAGGGAATAGTGTACTGCATTAAAACATGGAAAAGTTGGATTTCATCTAAACTCATGACAAAGCATATATGCGAAGATGCTGTTTCATCTTAGCATGCCTCTGTGCCTTACTGCCCCGCAAGTTAGTTCAAGCTGGTTTTCTGTGCTTGAAGCGCACCTACAAAAAGTCCATGCCAGTTTGTTCTTAAAGCATCCAGAAGTGACCTCTCTTTGAGCCCATTTCAGCCTCACCCACAAACGTGGGAGCATGAGAGGGAGGCTGCACAACACAAAGTGATTGCACAAAAGGCTGCAGTGCTGTCCTTAAAAGCTTATTGGGGCTGTAAGGGATAAATAGCAAGCTGTAAATGTAAACCCCACATGCACTTTCTGCAGTGTTTCCAGGAATGCATATATATTGCTGACTTATTTAACTTGATGTATTGAGTTGCTTTCCCAGACCTCCAGAAAATCTTCCTAGTGCACCTTGTCTTTTTAGGTCCCTTGTACCGTATTATAAGGTTCTGAAATACATATTATTCTTCTGTGTAGTGTAACCTTTCTACTACTAACACCAGGAAGAACCATACACTGGATCTTTCATAATCCATTCTTTTTTTTTTTTTTCTCCGACTCGGCATTCTCTTCAGCGTTATTTTAGCACTCTTCTGCCACCTAGTGCTTGCCTTTCAGCCATACATACCCACAAGAAAAATAGACCAGTAACATGGAAATTGCAGGGAAACACTTTGATAGCTCAAATACAAAAGGTACGGCACACCAAGGCCGTCAGGGTAAGGTAGCACATCAGAACATACAGAATCAAAATAAGTATATATTCTGCAAGTACTGTTATTTCAAATGGATAAATGTTATAAATATAAACATCACTGATCATTTTTATTGATTATTTATTACAGGCTTTTTTTGTAGTGATGACAATTTTGCACCGCACTTTACATACTGCACATTCATATCAGTCCCTGCCCTCAAGGAGTTTACAATCTAAGGTCCCTATTTCATATGCATACAGGGCCAATTTAGATGGGAGCCAGTTAACCTACCAGCATGTCTTTGGATTGTAGAAAGACCCCAGTGCTGCAAGGCAGAAGTGTAAACCACTAAGCCATTGTGCTGAAGCAGCTGAACGCATGATAGTTTAGAGTCTACTAAAGAAACATTTACATAGAATATTTGGAAGACTCAAAAGATAATTATATAGTAAAGCCTCAACATTCTATAACAAACTGTAGCATATATTTGAACAGATTACCTTATGTTTTCTGTTTAATTCATAACAGGAATTCATATAGAAAATGCACATCGCCAATGATAACAAAAAGGGGCAAATTGTTCACAAATACCAGGAGGTAGACATAAGACTGTTATTATCAGCCATGATCACCGTAAAGGGGCTGGGGCCAGACACATCCATCCCCCTGCCAAGTGATCACCTGGACTCCCTATTGGTGATCACTAGTGATAAGCCTGAGATGGTGTGAATCCGGTTGCCTGAGTGTGCCCAAGCCTGCTTAAAACTGTGATTACCACCCCGGGCCAATCAGTGCTGGCAGTGGCATTCCCACCCCTTTCTGAAGGATAGCTGTGGGGCAGGAATGGACATCTTGCAATTGAATGGGGCAAGAAGTTTGTGTTGGTTACAGTTCTGAGCGGGCTTGGGTGGACTCAGGCAAACTGGGTTCACACCATGCCCAGCTTCATCACTAGTACGGCCTAAGCTGTATTGCCAAGGAACTTTGTAGCATTTAATGAAGACAAAAATATTTTAAAAATGCCTAAAGTCTTCTGGCCAGAATTACTCTAGTCACAAGGCACAAACACATCCAGTCATAAGGGCTAAAGAAGTTACACTGCTTTACTGATGCACTTGCTGACTAAAATATAACTACATCACTCTGATGATTTAGACTGAGCTCCAGACAGATGTTTAAAAAGCAACAATGGATACCGGTATGTGTTTATCTAAAATCAATAAATGTAATTTAATAACTTGATTTCAGCCTAATTCCCTGTACAGCAGCACAAATACAGTGAGCGTTTTATTTTGTGTACTTCCCCTTTGAGATCATTCAGACCCAGTGAGAACTAGGGCTGCAACAACTAATCGATTATAATCGATTAAAAGTTGTCAACTTTTTCAATCATCGATTAATCAGCTTCTGATTGGTTGGCCCTGTTCGCGGCTCCCCACACACTGCGCGCCACACCTCCTCCCCACCTCACGCTCGCCACTGCCAGATCCGGCTGCCCGCATCCACGCTCCACACGTCACACCTCCTCCCCACCTCACGCTCGCTGCTGCCAGACCCACCCGCATCCACGCTCCACACCTCCTCGTCCGCCTCACGCTCACCGCCTACCCAAATCCACGATCGGCACAGGGACACGGGGAGAAAAAGTAAGGAGGAGCAGGTGTGGGAGGATGACAGCCGCAGATAGACAGGCCGGATCTCAGAAACAAGTTGCTGGAAGACTTCTCAGGTAAGCCTGCACTTTTCCACAAGATTACAGAGAAATGAAAGGTCTAATTTTTATCAATCGGAGACAGAATAATATCAACCAAAATCCAGAGAAATCACACGATTAGGGCTGCAACAACTAATCGACATAATCGATTATTGAAAAAGTTGTCAACTTTTTCAATCATCGATTAATCGGCTCCCGATTGGTTGGCCTTGTTCACGGCTCCACACACGCTGCGCGCCACACCTCCTCCCCGCCTCACGCTTGCCGCCCGCCCAAATCCACATCGGCACAGGGACGCGGGGAGAAGAAGTAAGGGAGGAGCAGGTGTGGGGGGATGACAGCCGC
>NW_017306727.1:192884-247232 GCF_000935625.1 Nanorana parkeri
CCCCCCCCCACATGGTGCTCTATAATGTATTGCTGGGATTTGTATTCCTCTATAGCTGATGGTACATTGAGCTCTATATTATACATAGGAACACAAATCCCAGCAATACATTTTACACTGTATGTATAATGTATTGCTGGGATTTGTTGTACTCCTCTATAGCTGGTGATATTCTGCATTGCGCTGTATACAAATCAAGGAATAATACATTAGATAACGCAATGCAGAATACCACCAGCTATAGAGGACTACAACACCTAGCAAAACTACATTATACAACATTATACAACGCAATGCCGAATACCACTCGCTATAGGAGGACTACAACACCCAGCAAAACTACATTATACAACGCAATGCCGAATACCACTCACTAGAGAGGACTACAACACCCAGCAAAACTACATTATACAACACAATGCCGAATACCACCAGCTATAGAGGACTACAAATCCCAGCAAAATTACATTATACAACGCAATGCCGAATACCACCAGCTATAGAGGAATACAACAAATCCCAGCAATAATACATTATACAGTGGTGCAATGCAGAATACCACCAGCTATAGAGGACTACAACACCTAGCAATAGTACATTATACAGTGCAATGCAGAATACTACCAGCTATAGAGGACTACAAAACCCAGCAATAGTACATTATACAGTGCAATGCAGAAAACCGCCAGCTATAATGTACTATTGCTGGGATTGTTGTATCCCTCTATAGCTGGCGGTATTCTGCATTGTACTGTATAATGTACTATTGCTGGATTTTGTAGTCCTCTATAGCCGGTGCCATTCTGCATTCATTGCTATATAATTTTACACTTTTCATTTCACTATATTGCACACCACACTTTTTTTCTTTTCTTTTTTTTTTACTTCCACGGCTCCAAGCTTGCTACTGTGATGGACTGCAATCTCAATACAAACTAGTAGTCCCATCACTGGAGCCATTTTTTAAAATGTATTTTATTTTTAATTTTTTTATCCGATTAACCGATTAGTCAAACTTAATAATCGACTAACTAATCGATTTTGAAAATAATCGTTAGCTGCAGCTCTAGTGAGAACGCATGTAATATATGGCAAAGTGAAGTTCAATTGTCCTCATAAGAAAATGAAATGAAGAAGGAGTTTCATCATACATTTAAAATTTCCCTTGGAAAAAAAAAATCATCACTATCTTACAATAGTTGAATGTCTTTCTTATTGTTATTATTTTTAGCACTAACAACAATTAAATGCAACATTTTAACAAATACACAGACAGGACATGTTGCTCAGAGGCAACGGTGTGCCCTAACCCACAGAAACCAGAGACCAGGACTTGTGTAGGAGATGCTCTGAATGAGCCACAGGCAAGGAGTGGGATATACACATTCAATTGTAATTCTAGCTAGAACTTTAAATGAAGTTTTGAATAAAACAATTTTATCACCAGGATAGGAAGTGGAGAAATATATTCAACAGACTCTCAGACATCACTGGACAAAGGTTCTAACCCTCTCTATAAAAAAAAAAAAAAGTTTTGGCTTGATATACACGTTAATGTACAAAAGTCCTTTCCATTTATGGTTTTGAAAATGAATACCGACCTGTTGATCAGTAAAATACATGCATGGAATAGGTTGACAAGGAGACATTTCATGGGCAAACTTATAATATACTATCAGTTCAAACCTTGGTAATGTGGACAGCTAAATCAGAAAATGAGGATGTGTCTAGTTCATTTAAATTGTCGGAACTATCTAATTAAGGGTTGTATGGATGTACTAGTCTACTAGTTATAGTACTGAAGGAGAAAGAGCTCTCTTACAGAACCCTTTTGCAACAAAAAAATAGTAATCTGTTGAAGAATATATAAGGGGTTAAAAGGATTGAAAGTAATAACCACAACATGGCCAAACATCAGATCTGTTATTGTTTAAGTGATTGACAACTATTCTTGTAAATCAGATTATGCCCAGTGGTGTGTGGCGCTGACACCTATTTTTATATTATATCACTGCTGTATATTAAACTGTTTTTCTAGCAGCACCTTACTTTCATTGACAACCATGTTAATACAGTTTATACTTTTTTTTTCCTATGTTGCCTTCTGTCCTTTGTTTACCAATAATTTCACCAATTTTCTCAATAACAAAACAAATGAGAATATGCACTGGGGTTGATTTACTAAGAAGAAATAGAGCGTGTTTACATTGCAAACTGAATATCTGCCATGTTTTGTAAATGAAATGCAGTTTCATGAAAATTCACTTTGCAAAGAATATCCAATATGCAAACAAAAAAAATTATAATAATAAATAAAACAGGATTTTTGTTTGAACAAGAGTGAAGTTAGTGTAGCTTCACATTATTCATTAACAATTTGCAAATAGTTTAATTTTTTTACTTTGAAAAGAGAATTTTCACTTAGCTTAGTAAATCAGGATAAATTGAGCTGACTTCAATTATTCAATCATGTGTCAGCAAAAATCCTGTTTTGTTATTTACCTTGCACATGATTGGGAAATTTCACTTAGCTTCACCTCAGTCACCAAGCTAGGTGAACATTAATTTTGTTCTACTTTTAGTAAATCAACCCCACCGTCTTCATGAACAGGTCCAACACACTGTATCTGCTGAGGCCAATAAGGAATAGATTATAGGGGACATGCACTGAGAGTATACAGGTGAAACTCGAATAATTAGAATATTGTGCAAAGTTAATTTATTTCACTAATGCAACTTAAAAAGGTGAAACTAATATATGAGATAGACCCATTACATGCAAAGCAAGATAGTTCAAGCCGTGATTTGTCATAATTGTGATGATCATGGCTTACAGCTCATGAAAACACCAAGAACCCCAAATCCACAACCTCAAAAAAGTAGATTATTACATGCAATCAATAAAACAAGGATTGTACATAGAACAATATCGGACCTCTGAAAAGTACAAGCATGCATATGTACTCAGTACTTGGTTTGGGCCCCTTTTGCAGCACTTACTGCAATTACTTTTGCACGATATTCTAATTATTCGAGTTTCACCTGTATTTAGGATGTCTGTGAAGGTTCTCATGCATCCAGGTCATGGTATAGCTGTAAAAAAATAAATCAAGGCAACTGGACTTGCTGTATTTTTCTTGAAGACAATTCCATTCTAAATTCAGAAAGCTAGTTGAATGACCAGTGAAACCTCTTTAAGAAAAATACAGCAAGTCCAGTTTCCTTGATTTTTTTTTCTTTCCAAATATACTATATGTAGGATGCCACGGCTGACCTCCACATCTGAATATGCTAATTGAATGTAATAATTTTTGAGTTTCTGACCCAAAATAGGAGGAGGCGTTCTGATTTCAGTTGCTTCTTGCTTGTTCTGGGTCAGTAATTTAGAAAGTACTGAAGCCAAAGATAGCCAGGAAAGTAAGATTGTGAGAAAGAAATCAGAAATTGCATATTTCACTCAGTACAGCTTTCCTTTAAGACTATTGCATGTTTATTACACATGTCATGTACAATGTCATTACAGTGATTTGTTAAAAATGTGCAGGAAATCTAATTTTCTTCCTTTCATTTACAGGATCTTATTGCATTTAAAAGCAATGGTGCTTTACTCATAAACAGCCATTTGCTGTGCCAGCACTATAAAAAGAACTTGTTGAGAACAATGCCAAGATGTTTTCTGCTAACCTGCTTGGCAATACACAGCTAGTGATCTTACTTGAATACAGTTTATAAAGGAGGCTTGTAGTCTTCCCATTGCTCATTTAAAGTGACTCCATCAAGGGGACACATTAATGATGTAGTGGCTGGCATGTGGAACAAAAGCACTCCAGTGACAGACACAGGCATCCAAGGCACATAGAACTGTTGGATGCAAAACATTCATCTAGAAGCTGCAGCTCTGCAAGATCAGAGACGCAGGCTATGGGACAGGTAAGTATTATTACTGTTCTTTTACAGGCAGCTTTTTTTTTTCAACAGTATTACTTTAAGGCTCTCCGTTTACCGTGATTCTCTTCATGTCCAGCTGTCTCAGCTGCAGCATGTACCCCAGAATGGTTTGTCTGTACCATGACTCTTGAGCTATAGGGTTGCCATCAAGTGTGACTTCTGAAAGCGAAGTTGAGTCAGCAAGGCACAGGATGTCACTGATTCTGCAAACATAAAATACAATATAAGTCAGCAGATATTAAAGACAGACTGTTTACAAATTGCATAGTGACATGTCACGGAGCAAATCAATGTTAGGGCCTGTACTCATGCACCAGACAATGCACAATGAGGCTATCTGATGCCACACTTTGCATTACTTGGCACACTGTGTGCAAATGGCCACCAGAATGACAGATGCACCCTGCAATGAATACATTAGCCTCAACACACTGACATTATCTCAGTTACAGAAGAGCAGAACAAGCAGTCTAAAGCAATTCCAGTTCTGTAAAAAAAGTACCGATAGTGTGGACGAGTTGACTGCATTTTTATCTTGCAGAAGAACATGTTCATACACTGTGCAGGAGAATAGTAATCCATACTTTGTAAGACTCTGTGTATTTCTCCCTCTATATTAGGAAACACAGCATGAGCCATCACACACGCACACACACACACGCACGCACGCACACACACACACACACACACACAACTATATTTAGCAGCTAAAATGCAAAGCCTCAGGGTGAAGATGACTAGCGCTTATTCCGGATGAGTATTCTCAAATAGTTAAAGCTGAATTCCCCTGACTTCATTATTTCATTATTATTATTAACCCCTGACTTCATTATTTCCATTCATAGAGCTCAGCTATGCTTGGACACCCAGGAGAGAATTGAAGCAAGTGGCACCGTCACCTCTGCTCATCGTGCAGTGCCACTAAAACAACCACCACTATAATGCAAAAGAATTATAGTTCTCAATGGGTAGGAATGTGGGCAGCTGTGAGAAGAGCTACATCCAGTGAGTCTAGGTGCTCATTTGCATTGTATTCCAATCACTTACAGCAGTGGTTCTCAACCTGTGTAACCTCAGGACCCACATTTGTCCTTGGTCATTAAGTTGTGACCCAAGTGTGGGCGGGAGGTGTGTTTGGGGTGCCATTCAAATGAATGGCAACGCAATGCTCCGACTGCACCAGAATGAATAGTAGGTGCAATTGTGTGGTATTTTGCGATTAAAACACTGACAGACACAATCTCACACACTCACAGACATTCTCACACACACCTCCATCCATTGGTGCATTGCTTGTTCAGGTCCCTTGCACTCCCTGTAGAGGTGTCGGGATCCAGAGTGTTAAGTCACGCCGGTCATGCGAGGGAGCTGTAAGCGATGCATGTATTGATGGAGCTCCCATACGACCATACCCCCAGCCTACCCTACCTCAAGCTGACACTTAATGCCAGCCATATTTTGAATGGCTGCTCGGCACAAGAACTAACAGTGCTGCACTATGCAGGAGGCTGAGGAGCCTCTCACCTGGTGCAGTGGAAGGCATGCGGCGAACCACTGAACATGGGAATAGTGGGGATAGTAGTCACCGATCTTAATAAATGGAAATTGCTGAAAAAAAATTACTTTTGGAGTAATGCCAAAACAATTCTGCTGGGAGTTTAGCTTTCACTTGATCAAAATGTTTAAAATAAATTGCATGTCACCATAAAAGAAAAAACACCATTTTCATTAACAATCAGTCCACCCATAACTGATATTTTAGTTGCAGGAAGAGCCCGATATGTTACATCAGTTCAGAGATAGACATAACACCATAAAGCTTTAGCATAAGGATAATAATTTATTTTCAGCCATGTGGCGAATTTTAAATTTAAAATGTATTTGGACTTACCGTATTTTTCCGTCTATAAGACGCCCCCATGTATAGGACGCCCCCCACTTTTCTTACCCAAAATTCAGAAATCAATATTTTCCATGCTCTTTTGCATAACTGATTACATCTAGTTTAAATTTTGCAGAGTAAGACAGCCGCTTCCTGGTATTGGTATTTACCGGGATTTTTTTTTTTTGTTTTCCGACATTTTATGGGCTCAGAATGCTCCGACATTACCGCTCCCTGTTACATCTGGGCACTGGCTACAGGCTCTCCGCAGCATCAGCTGACGTCGGGTACATAAGGCTCGTGATTGGAGGAAACCTGTTAGCTTGTCTCTGCAATGGGAAGTTTCACTTGTTAGGCTAGTTTGCAGAGGTATCGGTAGTTTCGCAACCGCGGTTCTCCTCTCGGCCCCCCGTGTATAAGACGCCCCTCTATTTTTAGGTAAATATTTTTATGAAAAAGTATAGTCTTATACATGGAAAAATACAGTAGCTAAAAAATACCTGTCACTTAAAAAAATAAACAAAGATCCTTAAGACTCAATCAGTATAATGCAGTAAAACAAAGTAACATTGAGTGGAATTGAGCATATAGACACCAAAGAGGACAATTTCTGGGCCCTCACTGTGTATAGACAGATAGATGGTATAAATGGCTTATGAGGCCCAGAGGTCCACATAAGCTGCACAGTCTACCCAAACAGTAGGCTCTTTTAAGTCAACCCATGGGTTCTTATATATCGTGAAAACCTCAACAGCAAGATCACACGATTCCCACGTGCCTTTGCCTGTTGAAGCTACACTTGTTGCATTCTACATAATACAAGATTAAAAAAAATAATAATCAGGGAGACAGAGACCCCTCATAATGGTAGCAGCAGGTGTGCAGACCGAGGAATAAAAAAAAATCCTACACATGCATTACCCAAGCCAATTTTTGAAGTGACCTATTCATTTTAATCTGCATCCTGTAATGACATTATAAAACTGACGAAACGTTTTAAGTTCCCATCCATGCAACCATGACAAAAGTACCTTTTGAACTAGGCTTCCCAGAATCCTGTTCCCTCCTGTTCATTTAACTTGCTCACTGCTTTTCTCCAAAAGTCTTCACACTAAAGAGTTGAAGGCAAACTTTCACACATACCCAACAATATTCTTAGGTTAATTGCAGTAAACCTTTAATCTATGGTGAAGCAGATGCACGTGACTATGAGATGATTACAGGAACCCTAAACTCCGGCTTTAAATCTTAAAAACCTATTCAAGTACCTCAACTATTTAAAAAAATGTATCTTATTTGTTTATCACTCAGCTGTAGATCCTCCAATCAATTCATGCGGACACTGTCCTTCCTTCTTGAGGGTGACTACTTTCACTCCCCATGGTCCCTGTGTGTGTGTTGTAAAGTAGCCACCGCTCCAAGCTCACTTCCGTGATGGACTACAATCTCAAATTTAGCTTACCAATTTGTATTAAAGTTATAGTTTATCACAGGGGTGAGCCTGGAGCGGTGGCTGCTTTACAACACACACAGGTACCATGGGGAACAAAAGTAGCCACCTTCCAGAAGGAAGGACAGTGTCAGCACCAATTCTGACTGATTGGAGAGTTCTAGCTTTAACTCAGCAGGGAGAGTGTCAGATCTCTGTAGAGAGTCCACTGCTTCCACATAGAGAGAGTAAGGTTGGCCATACACCCATACATTGCTCTACTTTTTTCATTCAGCTGAAGGGAAAAAAAAATAGAGCAGATTTTCCCATAAACACTACCAGCGTGTTGAAGAAGGAATCCCACCAGCTGTTGTCAGAATACCCGAACAGAGGCGGCGACTAATTGGCTGCCGACTCTTGATTGTACGAAGGAAGCTGATCGAGGGATAACAGCAGCAGCACACACACTGCGGATTTCGTCCGGTTTTTGAGGAGCTGGCCAAAATTTGCAGTGTATGGGCACCCTTAGGGTCTTTCTCTGTAGCATTTTGGCCGGTGACAGGCTTTTCTAGTCAGGATGTGGCGGTCTTTAAAAGAAAAAAAAACTGAAAGACTTTGAACACTTTTTGTTTTGATGGAACCTAAATCTATTTAGCTGATTTACACTGAAAGTTCAGTTGGGCTCTAAACTTGCGCTTATTTTGTGCACACAAAGGGCTGCGACTTTTAAAATCCATGGATCCTCACAGCAGCTGAGTGTTTCTGGAGTAGAGCAGGAACTGTGAAAAAGGCCAGTGGAGTTTGAGAACAGGTAGGCTGCACCTGAAATGCAGAGCTATTAATAAAGCCTTACAATGACACTTCCTAAGGTGTGATAACATGGTTTATATTTATACTTAAAGTGACACTAAACTCAGGAGTTAAATCTTAAAAATGCATTAAACTACCCTAACTATTAAAAAAATGTATCTTATCTGTGTTTCACTGTATCACTGTAGATCCCCAAATCATCTCTGAATTTGTGCCGACACTGTCCTTTCTGGAGGGTGGCTACTTTTGTTCCCCATTTTTAAGATTTCATTCCTGAGCTTACTGTCACTTTAAAGTGACCTTCTCACTACGAGGTTTCCCAATGTTGTCCCAAAGAATATACACTGCAATTGTCCTTATGTTTTATTGCACTGCATAGGTGTGTGCTGAAAAAGTAGGACATATTGCATTTTTTGGGTTAGTTTACCCCCCAGAAACTGCATCACAACTGCGTGCGTCTGCGCAGCTGCATTGCGATACGTTTTGACGCGTTTGTGACTTGTTTGTGATGCGTTTTTTCCCCCCTGGATGATGCCACAATCGATTCTGTTTTTGTTTAGTATGCAGCCCGTTGCGTTTTAGTGCGTTTGCACTGCGTTTTGATGCGTTTAGTGCAGTTAGATGCAGGTAAAATAGGACAAGCAGTACTTTTTCTGACTGCAGTTGAACGGACTGCAATGGTGTGAATTAGGCACAAGAAAGCCCATAGGAAAGCATTGGGATGTATTTTAACTGCAGCAGTTGAAATAAACGGACTGCATCACAACTGCATATGGTGTGAACTGGCCCTTTACGCAGCGCAACACACTGCGGTGCAAAGAGTTGAATTAAATATTTGTGACATTTCAGTAAAGTTATAATAAAAAGAAAAACAAGGTAAACAGTGCAATGTGTTGTAAACAATGCATAGCGTTGCCCCTACACAATACACACCAGCAGCTGTCTGTTATACAGTGCATAACGTGCACCCACTGGTGTAATGGGCCCTAATCATTTACGGGTATTTATATAGAGCTTACAATCTACACAGCACTTCATGTACTGCACATGTGAATGTGCAGTACATAAAGTGCTGTGTAGATTGTGTAGAAGGAGCTTACAATCTAAAGTCCCTATCCCGCATGCATACATACACATATTAGAGCCAATTAACCTACAAGCTCACATTTTAAAGTGTGAGAGGAAATCCATGGAAGCACATACAAACTCCATGCAGATAGTATCTGGATCAGCATACGAACCAGAGACTCCCACTGCTGCAAGGCAGAAGTGCTAACCACTAAGCTACTGTGCTGCACATATATACTTACCTTTCTGATTTGCTGCTCCCTGACCACTGCAGGTATTAAACACTTCCAGGTACAAAAATACCTGCTCCTACTACCACACTCTGTTGTTCCTCTCACCGGCTCATATGTCAATACAGCACAAATGAACTGGTGGGAAGAACCACAATCTGTGGCAGGGGGAGCCACATTTAAAAGGCCCACAAATGTGCTTAGCTCTATCTGAATAAAATAATGTGTGAACAGTACAGTGTTAAACATTACATTAATAACAATAGAAAAGAATACAAAGCACGCTTCTCTTCTTCTGTGCACTGATGCTTGTACAGCAGACACTACAGACCAGCAAGTGGTAATTTGGCAGGTGGCTGATGGGAAGGAAAGTGGTTAGCTGCTGCAGGATTATGTCACTGTCATAACCAGTCAGAGAGTCTGCATGCATCATCTGCAAGCACAGGGCAGGGAAGACACTTCTCATAAATGGTATAAAGTATCAAACCCTCCATGAATAATACAAATCACATAATCAAAACCTTTACAATTCATAGTTCCTCTTTATGACAGTGTGTTTGCTTAATGGCTAAGCTATAATTTAATATAACAATTTGTACAGAGCGATCTTACAGCAAGAAATCAGAAATAATCCCTTGTTCTGTTATTCTTAACTTTGTAAAGCCTAAAGCCATTGGCTACAGTTGGTAACTTTGCATCTCATAGGTCCAATTCAAGAAGCTTCACACAAGAATACATATTTTTATTATCAGCCATGTGACTGATTTTTTAAATCACATTGGGCTCAGCTTAAAATTACTGTCACTTTTTCAAAATAAAGATTCTTATCCTGGTGTTTTAGTTTTGTGAATTGAGCCCATAATCTACATTAATAAAGAGAACACGTTGCAATGCTCAGCATTTACAAGTATGCCCTTTGACTAATGTGCAGCATAGTGTGCCCACTGCAGCCAAGTCAGCTTAAGAGTCCTGCAGCAAAAAATAAAAAATAAAGAAAAAGGGATTTTCAGGGCCTACAGGAACGTTACAGAATGCAGTTTTACATGAAACATACTGCAGATGACTGGTTGACATCATACATTCCTTAGAACACAAAGACAATCATGTGACCATCTAACACTTATCACAGTGAATCAAGAATATCCCATACGAGAAACTATGGCAGGAGTTTCTTTGCGTCAATGTTATCTAATCTGAGCTGCAGTTGGTCTGTAGATACGAGGGTGTGGCAGCTACTTCATATGCTAAAGTAGATGTACCATTCACATTTTAGTGAAGGTATCTTCTACATCAATGCAAGGTCTATATGTCCCTGTTATTACAAAAGCATTACAGCACTGTCACAATGTTTAAGAACACACAGCTTGCAGCGTTAAAATGAATACACAATGCAGCGTGCCGTGAAAATTTAAATCTAGAGCATCCTTACCTTGATATATTGTTAAAGCTGAGATAAAGGAGCTGGAGGCTAGGCAAAGTATCCACATCTCTCTAGAAGGAAGCAGAGATTCAACACATCAGTGAGATTATGTGACGTAGCACAGTAACATCTGCTCAGCTGATACAGCGCACTCTGCTAAATGATGTGGTCCTGATGCAGCATTGATTATTGTTGAGCGTATGGGGATAACTGGGAGTGTTATTGTGCAGGAAGCCGTTCTGCAGAAGCAGCTGCACATACAAGGTGATCAGCAGTGGGAGGGGTGGGGGAAGGAGAGATGGAGGGAGAGAAGTCCTTGCTTTCAGTAGCCAACATGCACAATCAGCATTTTAACAGCATCGTGGCAAGGATGCTGATCATCTGCAGAGCAGAAGCAAGTCTGTGCTATGAGATAGCTAGCAAAACACAGCCTAGGCGAATTTCAAATGGGAGATGGTGGATAATACAATCTTGATAAATAAATACAGTTACTCACCATTTCTAAATTTAGTTTGAACATTTGCAATATGCTAAACTGTTCAATATTTCATGCAATGCGTCACTGTCGTGTGAATAATTTAATGCACAGACTCACCACTCACTTTTTGTAAGTGACAGTGTAATGCTGGCCATTGGAGAACGTCAGAAATTAAATACAAATTAATAATAATAATATCATCTTTAGCAATGTCCTGACCTGTAAAATTACAGTATAGAAAATGCTACCAATTCACACTTTAAATATTAACAGTTATTACCAAAATAATGACTGCAAAGCTCATAGGAGTTTATTTATAGTTATATATTTAGGAAAGAAGAGATATGCCCAACAAGTTGAATCTTAAATTTGAAAAGTAAAAAGCTAAGTAGTCTCTCTCTCCCATATTCAATGATGTTAATTATATTAAATCTATGTCAAAAACTTGTGAAAAAGGGAAAGCTACACTCCAGAAATAAATCTTCCATACACTGTTTAATCCCGGAGCATAAATATATATAAAAATATAAAATATAAAATAAATGAGCTCTGTGATCAAGCCATAATGGTGGAATGCTTGAGAGCGTGAAGGTGTGTGACGGTGTACAGCTTATTCATGCTCATGGATTAAACAGTGTATGGAAGATTTATTTCTGGAGTGCGGCTTTCCTTTTTCACTTGGATTTAGTGCATGACAGGATGTGGAGTGCCCCTTGAGCTGGCACCCAACAAGCAGATGAGATCCTCGGACTGTGGAGGTGAGCGGTGCATTTGCTTGGTGTGATTATAGCCAAAACTTGCTTTAGTTCTGGATAGAGTAAGGAAGAGCTAAACTCCTGTCTGTTTTTTTAACCTGGAGTGAATAGACATTTTTTTCTACATTAGGGGAATTCCCTTCTTAGACAACTGTCACTGGGACAGGTGTCTCCAGCGGGAAATTTCCTTTTACTTACTGTTCTAGGCAAATTATAACATTTTGGATTTTTCATCACTTTCTGCCCCATGACAATAGTAACCAGGACAAATATAGAAGTTGAATCTCAACAGCGGCGACTTAGACAGCAAAAAAACATAACAGAGGTTTTAGCCATCCCATCTTTAATTAGAAAAAAGAAGAGTTTTCACCCAAAACTTTCCTAGTGTTCGTGAGTGGGTTTGTGTGGCCGTGTTAGATTATAAACTCATTTGAGGCAGCAAGTAATGTGAATGGCTCAATGCTTTTAAAGATAAATTATATGTGTATACCTTACAAATGGGTTAGATCTCAGAACAAACATAGTTTTATTCTTTTCTTTGAACACATACGATAAAATATGTGCTATACCTCCAGGCATATACTACTGCATGATTGATTTATTTTGCCGTTTGTGCTGAAAACTTTCAAAAATGTGTGGAATTAGAGGAACAAGCAGCCTGAAGGTGCTTAATCAGATGAATGAGTAAAAAAATTTGAACTTCCTGCCAAATAACATGCAATGTTACACTTTTAAAGACAGATCTGTGCTTGATGTTTACAAATCAATATAATTCTGAATAAAGAACTGATCTCATTCCACAAACATAGTACAGTATGTTACAAAGCATCTTAGAAGGAAAGCCCAAGTGCAAGCAGGACACTCCCATTGACCTCAATTAAGACTACTGTGCATCCTAAATGCCATGCATATATACAACTGGTTTATTCATACACAAGTACTAAAAATGAACCCTACATGTTTAGCATGTCCAACCACCCTGCTCGTTTTTAATGGATTAAATTTTTTTTTTTTTAACTCAATGTGTCTTTGATATATTTACCCTTTAGTTTTAGCAGGTTCTGGCTGCATCTGGGTACAAAGGGGCCAGTGCTTCTTGCAGCAGCACCATGGTGCCGGGGGTATAAATGCATGAGGCGGATACACTGCCAGCTGCTCAGGTAGAGGCTGCCAGCCAGGACTTCTGCCTTACTAAGACCTATAGACCTTCTATAGCTGTGACTACCAAACCACTGTGAACCATGGGCCTGCCAGAAACTAGGAGGAGTAGAAACAGGTCAGAAGGAATTTGTAGGGTGTTACTTTAAGTTAGTGTTACTTTAAGTTAGTGTTACTTTAAGTTTAGGAGCAGCAAGGGGGATAGCTAAACTTATGTCCGTAGTTATGTACGCATAGTACCAGTACGGATATTACTGATAGAAAAAAATAAAATGATAAAACATAAAAAATGGGGGGTTGACATTGCTCAATTACTTCTAAGAATACTAGTTTTCTTTCTGCCGCTGATAACCCAGACAAAAGCAGGAAGGTTGGAAAGTCAGAGTGAAATTTTCCATGTGCATTTTATGTCACTTTCTCAGAAAGTAATGAAGGATCAGTATGATAGCAAAACAAATTGCAATTTCAGAAGCAAAGATCAAAATAGCAGCCTCCATATCCATTACTACATGTTTCCTTTAGGACAACCCTACTGCTAAAATAAAAAAATAAAATAAATCACCCTGTAAAAGTAGTTTAATACTAACCTTGTCAGCAGCCAAGTAAATCTTCACTTTCTATAAGAGCTAGTGGGGCAGCTGATATTCAATATTTCAGATAGTGTGTTTCCCACTATGCACCATGGTTTGTTCTTCCAGCTGCTACATCATTACGGTGTCCCGTAAAGACATACCAGCCCACAGAAGAAACCACACACTGCAGCAAGGGACCATGTGTTCGACACACCTGAAGTGTCAGATAGTAGCACCACTGATTGCTCTTTAAGTGAGTGAAGATTTCAGTCACTGTTGCTTTAAAGAATTAAAACAAGAAATCCATGTTAACCTGTTAAACAGCATTCTCAAAGAAGACTCAAACATCTGTAAGCAATATTTTTGATCTTAAAGTCCACCGCGTATCTATATGCACTGAAACTATCAATTGTTCTACCCTTTCGTTACTTTATCCAAAACTATACAGTTTGCCACATTAACTGTAGCTCACAATTGTCAATGTTGCATTAATCTGGGGATGGCCCTTTTTATGAGTGTCGTTTGATAACACAAGCACGCCCAATACTTTTGCTGGGTTACAACTATTTCATCATGCACAGTCTAAGCAGCACAATAATTCATAATGTGGTAAAACACCAGTAATTCATCCTTGTAATCATAGCTTCTACACTGACCTGCAAAAGTAATGGTTTCTTTTAAACCAGAAGAAAGGACTCATAGCAGATCTTTTATTTCTGGTTAAGATTGATTGGAAGACTGCATGAAGCATCTGGACCACACAGTTCTTACAACACATATCGCTGGACCAAATGTATAGATGTAAAAGAAATACAGTAGCCAATCAACTTCTTACTCCCATTTCTTAAAAGGTAGTATCCAAGTGCTAAGGGTGGCACAGACAATATTTTTACATACACTTTTAAACATGAAGCCTACTGTAATTTATGCACCACAACAGAGGATTTTGGGGTCCTGATAGCAAAACCATCAGTTATTTTAAACTTTAAAAATTAAAAGCTCTGCAGGCACCACAGCAGGCATACATTTAGGTGTAAGCAACAATATCCTTTTCCATATGTTTCTTTCACTTTGGGACTAAACCTTTTGGAGCCATCAGCCTGCCCACTGAGCTTTAATTGGATGAGGGTAGCAAATAGGGGGGAAAAAACCCTCTATTTATCAGACAATTAACAAATACATTCTGACAAAAGTCCTAACCCTTAACTATTTTAAAAGTGTTTTTGCAGTCTGTGTACTTTCCATCACTTCCTGAATAGGAATTCCCTCAGTGGGGACAAAAACCTGACAGCAGTTACAACCATTCTCCACTCTCTCTAAAGCAGCCTTTCTCAACCAGTGTGAGGTGGCACCCTGGGGTGCCTTCTGGCTTCCTCAGGGGTTCCTAGAAATCTTGTGATGATAGGACTCTGATAAGAAGGGGGACTGGGAACTCTGTGAAGAGGGGACTGAGGACTCTGATGTCAAGGGGAAACGCCACTGCTTTGCGTGGGGTTCCCCTTTAAAATCCATTATATTTTAGACTGGTGTGATTTTTCAAACTTTTAAAGGGTGTCATGACTGGAAAAAAAAGAGAAATGCTGCTCTATAGCTAGAAGAAATATTTTGGCTTGAGTTTTTGACCATAATGAATAGAATTCGAGTTGTGAGGTAACATCCAAAAGTAACCAAATTTTCCTTTGAAAACCTCACTAAAAGTAAACCACGGAGCCTTATTTACTTCCTAAAAAATAAAAGAAGCTGCGTAAAAACATACCTGTGTCTTAAAAGTAAAGAAACAGGAAGCAGATATTGGACATTATTTTGCAGAAATCTACAATGCAATCGTTTGTTAACACTTATTAAATATGAATAATCAAATAAGTAATAAATTGCTGAAAGAACGAATGGATACTGCCAACAGCATTTTTAAAAATATTGAAACCGTTAAAAAGTCTGGTCACCGGGATGGATTGTAGAGAATACCATCACCGTTCCCAATGCTATTTGATTTTTAAGCGGATGCCAATAGGACATCTCTTCTTGGAACTGTACTTAAGACTCCTATATAGGGAATCACTTGCCCTATAAAAGGACATCAGTTAAAAAACTCAACAGAGCAGCATTAAGAAACAATAATTACACAAATGATTGCCCTTCTGATAAGAGAATGTAAACATTAATGTGGAAAATATGGTGGACAGTTCATAAACACATATGCCTCTTACCACAAGACTGATGTTATTGTGTCTCAGGTTGAGCTCTGTCAGAGAGTCTAAACCATTTAAATGTTCCACTTCTGTTATCTGATTCCGAGCAAGGTTTAACACTCTTAACTCTCCCAGGTGGCCGATATTCTCAATTTTAGATATCTGTATAGAAAGAAAATATCACAAAATTACATCAACTTAAAAATACATGAAAAACATCAGTATTGCCATCTGCCGTCAGCTCCATGGGCTTGATTTATGACATGGTACAAAGAGTATTAGTGTTCAATAACTTAAAAAATAGCCAGTCAAAGATCAACACATCAAACATTTAAAAGGATCAATGCTCCTAAAAGAAATTAGGGGTGGATCTTGAATGAAAACTGCACCTTAGCCATCACTTGAAAATGCAAAGTACATGTACCTTTACAAATATTTAAAATTACACTAAACTCAGGAGTTAATTCTTAAAAGTGCCCCTCCTACTAGATTGTAACTGTCACAAGCTCTCAAGAGCTGGGCCCCCCTAACCCTCTTGTACTGAAATTGTATTGTAACTGTACTTTCTCCCTCGCTGCACAAACTATTGGAGCTAAATAAATCCTGTAAAATAACAATAATTATAACTTAACAAATATGTAGCTTATTTGTGTATCACTTGGCTACAGATCCTCAAATATATCTCTGAATTGGTGCCGACACTGTCCTTCCTTCTGGAGGGTGGCTACTTTTGTTGCCCATGGTCCCTGTGTGTGTTGTAAAAAAACACCACTCCAAGCTCACTCCCACGATGGACTACAATCTAATGATTGGTTCAACAGCACAGTCTATCCAGAGCCACCGCAACCTGAAAGCCATCTAAATTCAAAGGCTAAACCCAGAGCATGTGCCAGAATATGAACAATAATTGTCATAAACAATAATGGCAGTCTGCTAACGCATGCACCAAGGTCTGCCTTTAGATTGCCATCATTCTTCACCATGGTGTATACACTGAGCTGTAGCATCTAAATTTAGTACAGCTAGAGTTCAAGCTGTGATTGCTCTCAGCAGACTGCTCAACTATGAGCAGGTATTTCAAACCATTAGAGTTTCTGACACACATTACACTTATATAGGCTGGAGAGTGCATTGAGGAGTTTAATATCTATAAGTGCACTTCTCCAAAAAGCCAGTCTGGTAAATGCAGCAATTCTGAAATGTTTATTTTTCTTCTCTGCTTTGTTTTGTAGAACTGAGTGTGACTGTCTGAGGTCTGTTCATATGCCTCTGGCAGGAAAGGTGGCTGCAATGTATGTCACAGTTTATATCCCAACCGGAGATACACAAGTAGAGGTCACAAAACCCTAGAGGAATGAGTGGAATCGTGTGCCTGCTCACCTAACTCCAGCACTCTCAAACTCAAGCCCTGTTGTATTTTGACTGCGACTTTACATTGCTTTTATACAGTTTTATTATATACATAGCTGTATGACATGAATGGACAGTTCATACCCTGGGTCATAACTGTCTCTCGGAAAGGCACAAATCATAACTACAAAATAAAGCATATAAGGTTATAACATTATATCCACAAACTATTTTATTTACAAGGCTGGCTGAACAATTTAGTGACCAGGGGTCATAATTGCCTAGATGCCCAAGCCAAATGAAGCAGCAATAATATGCATTGGTAAATTGACTATAACCATATGACTAATTTGCCAACCTAAAATTACTACATTTTAAAAGGACAGAAATGGCTTTTTTTTAGTGCACTGTTTAAATAAAAATAACCTGATCTAATTTTTTTTATCATACAGTAGACTGAAAAAAATAAAATATACTTTAAGAAATGTAATTTTATATTAATGTAATTGTACCTAACAAATGCAGTATTAAACAACACACTCCCACATTCAGGCTGCAATGCCTTTTGTGTATGGAAGACTTAAGAGAGACCCGTCCAGTCTACACAGTATGGGTTTCTATCTGTCAAAGGGAAGGTGTAGATTAACATTGTGCAGAGAAACATTAATCTATAGACTGTGAACTGGAAGGTGGTTCATATTGGAAATAGGTAACAGCTAATGTGCGAGTTACAATAAAGGATTCACCCAAAAATGAAATAGTTTCAGGTGGCCTAACCCTTTCAAAGTCTGTATATATTTTTGGCTATTGTGCATCTAAATACAGTTCATGAAGGTAAACCATCCATCTTATTTTAAGATGAATATCCAGGATAAACCATTCTTGCCATCTCCCCATACATGCCTCTTGCTTACTATATTAGAAGTGTGCTAAATCAGTTTGATACTCCAGCAGCCAATAAGGTATACCTGCCATGCATCAATGAAAAGAAAAAAAAACAGTAAACACATATTGCCAATATGTGCCAATCTATTTTTAACTTCAGAAAGTGGAGTGCAAAAATTACATCCTTTCAGGCCTTACCCACTGATACAATGTTGTTTTACTAAGAAACCACTTAATTATGTTAAAAGAATGCAGACTTTTAAAAGGTACCTCAAACTATGCATGTATAATACAAAATTATAGCTTTATTTAATCATGTTTAAAAAAGGTAATATTCCACAATTGTAATGCATACATTTAAAAATACACAAGGGAGTAAATTCTAGACCCCACTTTCTCATATTTATTGTCAAGCACATATCACATTTTTATCTCAGATGGATGCCATAGGACTTCTTAGTCTCCTTAGGATAGACTGTTGGAATTGCTTGACAAAGTTTGGAGAAAGTATTGCTACGCGTTTCACAGTAAAGGCCACTTCTTTAGAAAGATGGCTATAAATAGCGAAATTGTAAAAAGCTTTTCCATCAAGGTTGCACAGGTCCCCGTATGGCCTTGGTGCGGATAAGGAGGTACCAAGAAGGAACACACCTAAACTCTTGGTGCAGAATTTTCTAGGGCAATAGCCTCTACAGTTCCTCACACAATCTCCAGCTGAACCAAATTCTGGAAAACTGAGAGGAAGCCTTCCCATTGTGTCCTAATAATATATAATGCAAATGAAACAGAAAGACAAGGGGAGAGAGGAGTAAGAGCAGGCCAAACCTTAGGTCTCCTCTGTCATGTGAGTACAGTAAGGCAAACAACATCATACAGTTTTTTATTATTATTGTTAAACCTTTTAAGACACACAATCACCAGCTATTTTTTTATTTTATGTGAATTAAAAAATGAAGCTAAAAAATGAAGCTAAATGTATATATGCATGTTCATCTCTAATTTGCATTAACTATTAAACTTCAAATTGCATTTTAAATACAAAAATCCCACCAATTTAGGGTTAAGTGTTTTTGTTGAATTACTATAATCTGTTACTGTTTACCAAAAGGTCAGATTATCTAAAACGTTCAACCTTAGAATTGCTATTTATCTTATTTGCTGCCGGAAAACTTTCCTGTGTCTTAGCAATAGATCCTGCCCTGATGGCAGCCCTGCAGCATTTCAGGCTAATGTTGGAACATATAAAAAAAACAATTTGTTACTTTATATATTAGTGTATTTTACCTTTAAGCATGTTATTATTGAAATGCAAACATTTGCATTCTCACCATGTACGCAAAATAACTTTTACCAGAGTATGTCGGTCACATAGTGAGCATAACAGGGCCACAACTGCCTCCAGTCTTTTATTATGTTGAACCACATGAACATTTATGTAGTCAGGAACACAGCCTGTAAGTTCACCATTGTGCCAACTTAAAAGTAATTATTTTAAAAACAAAATGCCACTACAGAAAAGAACCCGAATATTTAAAGAACTACTGTTTGACAGTGGGGACACCTTAAATTATATCTAAACACAAGAACCTTAATGCAATATATTGCAGCTTACTAGTCTTTATATGTGGTAAGTGCATTAGTTTGCTTGCTTCAGGCTACATTTTGCAAATATATAAAAAGTCCTGTTGATCCTGCTAGAAATGATATGTCCTTGTAACTTCCTATGGACTAAACTGAATCTTAAACAATACCTTCCCAGCTATTTTCCTAAGATTATACGACCTCTCGTTCTTATGTAATGGAAATGAAGAGAGGGTAAGAGGTCAGTATCAGCAGGTGAATAAAAAGGAAAATAGATCTGAAAAAAGGAATGTAGCCACGACATCGAAGAATTGGGAAGCTGCAATATATTACACTTTAAATCTGTTTTATTTGTTCCTCAACTTATTGATTAATGATAATTTTAACTTTCAGGTTGAAATTTTTCTGAAACCGTGATGTCCTTGTTGAAAAAGCAATCTAAGCCAAAACACAAAATTTACACCAAAAAGACACTACTGGTAAATGACAGAATAAAAGGAATACTTTGCATTTGCTCAAAATGTATATGACGCGTATATTATTAAAAAGAATTAGCAGGGGGGCGTGGCCAGGCGCATGGAGCGGTAAGACGTGCTTTAGCTCGTCTCCCGCTCACAGGGCACACTATAAAAAAAAATTCAAATGTTCATTCTAATATGGCAATCTGGAGACGTTCAGTGGCAACCTTGATGAACAGAATGCCCCCAGGAATGTTATTTTCTGCATGTGTGGTTGGCTCACATCTTCTCTCAGAAGTCTACTCTGAGACTCAAATAAATTCTAATCATCCTCTGCAGCGGGAGTTTCATTTATGGAAACATACATGTGCGTTTGTAAAAGGATGAGGCACTGTAGCTTTTCATGAAATATTGACTTTGCTCAGCTGCTGCTTCAAGACAGAGAAAATATAGGAAACTGTAAAAATGCTTACTAAAAACCTTACCATGTACGTAGTTTATCTACAGAAGTTTTGGATGGACATTTTTTCTCTACTGTGCAATTTCCCATCATATAGGTCACAGAGCAAATGGTGGACTTTTGACATCATGATGTCTTATTAGAGGAACAGCAATACCAAAAAATTATAATCATCCTAAAAAAGAAACCACTGAAGAAAGCAGACCCCTTAGGTTTTTTAATAAAGTGCATGGAATAGACAGGACTGTGTGCTATTAGACCTTTAATAATCTTGATCTTCGGTAGAGCTTTTAGGAAAAAATGGTGAAGCTTCCCCAAAAGCCACAGCCTGATTGCTAAATGCTGTTAAACTTTTCATAATATAAAGAACTATGAGGAATGATGAGAGGGAGGATAGTTTCCTCTAAAGTGTCAGTGCGGTTTGCTAAAGGTAATTTTCTGAGCTATAATACCTTATATAATCTGTAGGTCCACCTTATTAAGAAATCGGTTTCCTGTGGAGAGGAGAGGTGGACCACGCTTTATGGACATCACCAAGTGCTATATTTTGAAAAGTATTTTGTAATATGAAAGTTATCCAGTTTGTGTGTCCTTTGATGACAATGTTTCTTCTACTATACTGCGGGCACATGATTGGAGAGTTTAATTAGACAAAGAGCTGCTCCATATACTCTAACTTGTATTCGTAGAGCTTGCCCAACGTTCGTCTGTATCTTGACTGTCTAAAGCCCAGGTTTCCTTTCAGTTTTACAATGGTTTTATTATGAAGTATACAGCCATAAATTATTTCTACAAAAAATAACAATCGGTCTTACAAGAATCAATAACTGGCCTGATTGTATTAAGGAGATCATAGTCTGCTGAAATATTTAAGGGAGCTTACTTTTGTCATTTAGGTAGAATAATCTAAGGGGGATTCCATAATATGATCTTAGCATCAACGTAGGAAAGGTAGGGTGCAGCAAACAGGACCTGTAAACCATTATTACCAAATACAACATTTAAAAAGGCACTTTGTTAAATCTAGTCGCAACAGGTTTATATATTGCCTGTTTTTTTTGTGTCAGTGGATTCTGCCATGCATGGTAGCAAGAGGGTTTTTCATTTTAAATAAATTATGCAGTATATTGCCTTTGATAAATGACTAAAAAGAGATAACTGGTCTACATTCTTTATTATTTGTTTCTGTCCCAGAATACCTGAATTTGGAATTCTCATCATGGAATTAATGTTTCTGATGGCAGCTCAAGCAGTGTTTTTAGCCCCTGTGCATTTCCTAGTGCCAGATTGATTGTGCTGAGCACTATATGCATGTCAGCATTACCCTGATTGTGAGATGTTTCTTCTGTACTTCCCATTGCTTGGCACTAGTCTTTAGATTATTAGCAGCTGAACCAGAAAGAAAACTACTTGTTCTTTTGCTCTTGATGACTATATGAAGGAAACCTTGTCAATGAGCCAGAACATACACCCATATAACAACATTTCCAAGACATTTTAACATTGTTTTAATTTTTTTTAGGAATGTTATCAATAAAACTTTTATTACTCCAGACAGTTACCAACATTTTAAAACTAGCAAAAAGTTATGGGGATAATGGCAGAGTAATTGAAAATAAGCTTTATTGGGGTAACAATGCATTTTGTGTGACACAGCCAACATTGAATGTGAGTGCTTTTCAATTTGGGCTCACTAAGTGTACAATGAAGTGTACAGTGATCTAAGGTGGCACCTTAAGAAGGTTCTACAATTGACACTATTGACTACTTGACAGACTTAAAGTTAAATAAAATTAAACAAATATTTGCCGATTGGCAGGCTTTCTGTGACACAACAGACTGTGTAAGTCTCTTTTGCCAGCAATTGTTTCCTGTACATTAAGCTGCATTTGCGCAGCTCAGTGTACAAGCTCGGCATGCTGAAATGAACTTGGATTCATAACCCAGAAAAACACCAGGGCAAAGAGTGAATCCCCGGCAGAGAGAAGCACACCGCTAAAGGGGATCCCTTTGGCGGGTAAGTCTGCCATAAAGTGCCAGCATGCTGTGCATACTAGCACACTGACTAAAAACTCCAGATGGCTCTCTTTTTGCCACACCTAACTTTACTTCTACTTTAACTGACCAGGAGAAGATTGGTTCTGAAGTGAATTAAGAGTTACACTAACTTTTTAGCTCTGTTCCTGTGTAACCCAAGAAACAGTTTATGCAGTGATCTATTCTAATTGGACAAATCCTGGACATTGTTCTCCACTGGGTTAATTTACCTTCCACTCTCCATAAGTAAGAGTACCTAAAACTCAAAAACAGGTCACTAGCATTTCATATTCCTTTAGTGTTACTCAGAGAAAATGCATTATTCATACTGTATGTAGGTTATTATGAGTATAATAGCATTTGGCAGACATTTCTGGCAGTTGAAACAATTACCTGATTTCCATGCAAGTCCAAAACATCCAGATTTTTAAGATTTTCCAAATTTGTTATTTTCCGAATTCTGAAGTAAAATTTAACAAATTAATTGTGAACACATATAATACAAAAGCATTTTCTTTGTCTCCTTTTGAGCTGTACAGTTTAAAATCATTAATCTACATAACAGACAAGGACTGCTAAATTCACACTGACAGGGGATGTCAGAAGGACACTACGCAGTCTGCAGTAGCCAAACCTTTAACAAGCACTTAAGTTCATCAAGTTACCATAATGTGACAGCCAAGAGTGTGAGCTGCTCGTAAGTATGTACTGCAGTATTCTGTCTATAAAACAGCTTTTAAAATATACATTTACATTGAAATTATTTTCTTACTTTGAGACATTTATTTTACTTGGCTTTCTTAATGCTGATAATTGTATACATATGCTGTTCCTTTTCAACTCCATCACACATAAGCTTGGACAGCAACCAAGCTCAAGGAATTTATGTGCTAAGAGCAACCGAATGATCAAAAAGACACCTGATTCTCATAACCACACTATCAAATAGTAGTAATTATACACCATATAAATCCAGTATAAAAACAGATTTATGAAATGTTTTCAGGATAACAAGTTCACCTTAAGAATAAATGTTATTCATGTATTTTAAAGAAGCATTAAACTATCTGTCTGCATAAATGACTGTGGAAAACTTTTAACTGTAACTGAACTAGCAAATAATTATTAAATATAATCTGTCAGTCATGTTAAACATTTAGAAGTCCTGCCTAATAACAGTACCCTCAAGGTTTCTGTTATTACCTATACTAGCCAGAAAACCCCCACCTGCGCTTTGCACAGATTTCATTTCACTGTGTTTAAAAAAAAAAAGGTCTTGACTTCAGGGTTAAAGAACGCTCACTTGTCTACCCCACCCTGTTTAGCACAAGTGCGTATATGCCCAGACAAAAGGGGTTATTCACATAGCTGCCGAAGGCAGCCAAGTGGATAACCAAGCCGAAGTGAACAGAGCCGAACGACGTTCGGCTATTCACTCCAGCTCAGTACAACTGAATTCAGCCGAAGTGCAGAGGGTCTTTGACTCAATTCCGATTCAACATCTGGATCAGCTGAGCCGAAGCTCCGGCAGCTCATTCGCTGCCGTTCGCCCCTATTCTCATGGTACCTCGGTAACTATTGTGAATAGTCTGTACAGGCGGTCGAAGCGAGCCAAAGGATCAGCCGAAGCTACGGCTGGATCCTTTCGCTCCATAGTGAATAATCCTCAAAATGTTTTTGTTTTCATTTTGGATAGAGTGGGGAAGGTAACCCCTTCAAGTTTTTACTGCTATCTAGAGCTTCCTTACAGATATATTCCCTTATTTACTATCACAGTTTAATGGTCTCACCAGAGTAAGTGAGAAAACATTTTACAACAGGGACGAAAGCAGCAATAAAAATCTAACAGGGGTTCTAGCCTTTACATACACTTTTTGCACTTACCATAAAATATTTTTCTTGGAGTTCATTGAGGGTATAGTAAGTCATAGACATGTGGGTTATGTTGCTGCCTTTAAAAAAGGTGGACACTGGCAAACAGAAAGAAAAATTTGAAGGCCAGCCTAACTGGCATTCCTTTGTGAGTAAAATACAGAGGAGTGGAACCTGTGTCACCCAATTAACTCCAAGATAAAGCTTTTATGTGGAGTATAAAAATCTTATTTTCTTTATCATCCATTGAGGGACACAAGTATATAGTAAATCATAGGCATGTGGGATGCCTAAAAACAATCCAGCTGAGGGGTAGACAACAGCCATAATGATTGAATGGATGTGTAAATCTTACTAGGAAAGTATCCAAACGAACATTTGGCTGTAAGGCCAAAAAATGTGGGGCACAATACAGATATTTCTACTAAAAGGAAAGTCACCAAGGATGAACCAAAGGGCTGCTGTACAGGCTATTCACAATAGCCCATACAGCAGCCGAAGTCACAGCCGAAGCGGGGAGAATGATCTGTCGAAGCAGACCATTCTCCCTGCAAATGTAAAAAAACTGGGCGGAGCCAGCCATGATGTCACGGCTGCCTCCATCCAGTTGTTGTCATTCAATGACATCCCAGCATCCTCCGGTTATTTGAGGACAATTTGAAACAATGGGCTGTCATTAAATGACAACAACTGGGTGGAGCCAGCCATGACATTGCAGCTGGCTCCACCCAGTTGCTGTCATTTAGTGACAGCCCAGTGTCCTCAAATGATCTGAGGACGCTGGGTTGTCATTAAATGACAACAACAGGGCGGAGGCAGCAGTGACCACATGGAGGCAGGCAGTAGGTCAGCACGGATAATCCATGTGGCTCTTCTAAATAGAAGTCTTTTATTCCAGAAAGGTAGGAAAGAAGGAGTGCATATGAAGCGTTTTATGCTGAAAGTGACGCAAGTGCTGAGGTCTCACAGGATGATTGCATTACATCAGAAAAAAAGGTGGGGGGGTTAAATAAACAAAAAAACTAATAGTTGAGAGCCATAAGGCAATTCCTAATGTTCCTGTGTCACAACCTGCTCATTAAATGAGTGAAAGGGATAGGGTCACATTCAAAGAGGAGCCACTGTTCTAGGCCTGAACAGGAGGCTGTAGAGTACTAATTCAGTACTCTACAGCAGTGGTCCCCAACCCCCGGTCAAATGGTACCGGGCCACACAGTCTCAGTGCAGTCCGGTCCTGCAATATGGGGCAGTGCAGGGTCCCGGTGTTCGAACACCGGGGCACTCCAGATACTGTGTCCATGACTGTCATGGACTTGGAACAGCCCTCTGCCACTAACAGGCACAGTACAAGGACTGGGAAACACCATGGAAATGTACATTAGACAATGCAAGTTATTATCGGAGGCTGGGTATACTGGAGGTATTATCTCTACTTTAAATCATAAGGGCAATCTTTTGGCTAATGGACTCACAACACACATGCCTAGAATGCACCATAATATGAAGCACGGCATCTGAAGGAAACATACTAGGATGCCTTCAGTATTTCTTCTATAGTTTCACAGGAAAATATCAGAGGCTGTGTTATACTAAAGGTTGTACCACTGCTCTGAAATTTGAGTAACACTCTGCTGCAAACTAACCAGTGCACACAGGTCTGGAAAGCACTCACTGCTTAGCTTATAGAGGAGATACCAAGTACCAAGATATCTATGCCATGGGGAGACACTGGGGACTGGGTACACTAGAGCAGTGCTCCCCAACCTTTTATCGCCGCGGACCAGTCAACGTTTGATAATTTTACCGTGGCCCGCTGAGGGGGGGACGTTGATTGTTTATATTTTAGATTATTTTGATTTAATAATTTTAATTTAATTGTATTTAAAAATGCCTTCAAAATAAAATACAGTTACACCAAAAAAAATGAAAGCGTTGGAATTCTTCACCTATTCCACCACCGAAAAACTGGGCGAGATTACGTTAAAATGTGTGACCACGTCACTGGTCACACATTCTAACGTAGTCTCAAACTTTGATAGATCACATGCCTACCTGTAATCATTTACAGTGTAATATTCCCCATTATAATCCATTTGTCTAATTACATAAAATAGCAGTACACAACAGAGAAATAGATTATAATAGGGAACATTACAGTGTAATATTTCCCATTATAATCTACATCTAATGACATGATGTAAGACACCCCCCCTCCCTTCCCCCGCTCGGACTCACCCTTCCAGGAGCAGCAGCCATGTGTCGATGTGTGCACTCACTGCAGGGGGCGGGGCGGGGTCGTGTGACACACACACACGTCTCCTGTGACTCACCTCCCCTCCTGTTACAATAGACGCGGCCGGGAGGGGAGGTGAGTCACAGGACCCGTCCCCTCACTGTGAAGCCCGTCGGCAGTGCGGGGCCCCGGTGTTCGAACACTGGGACCGTGCACTGCCATATATTGCATGACCGGACCGCACTGAGACCGGTACCGGTCCGCGGACCGGGGGTTTGGGAACACTGCACTAGAGGTTGTACCGTTGCTATAAAAAAAAAGGACAGCGCTTTGCAGCTACCTGGCACAGTACCCACAGGTCTAGAAAGCACCCTATGCAAATCTTATACTGTAGATACCATTTACAAAGATACCTGCACTATAGGGAGACACTAGAGACTTGGTACACTGGAGGTTGTACCAATGCACTAGAACTGAGTGCTATGTTGCTAACTAACATAGTACCCACAGGCATGGAAAGTGTCATAATGCAGAACCAGTTCCTGAAGGTCTTCAAAGACTCAGCTCTGTATCTGTAAAGTGCTCTGTGCCTAACAAACCAGTACACTAGGTGTTTGGGGAGCAGTTACTCTTGAAATGTCAGTGACCCTATTTATCTGGCACCTACACATTCTATGACTATTTAAGTCAGAGGACAATGAGCCTGCCAATATGTTTCAGCTTATGGAAAGTGATAGGACCTCCTAGTAACCCGCACAAAGTCAGGGAGAGCATACAAACTCAACCAAATGAGTAAATAACTTAATAGGTTGAGGTAGTTACCTATAGTCTTCTTTATTGTTTTTCTTTTTTTAATTATATCCATACACACACACACTTAGAGGAAATTCAAACAGGAGGAACATACAAGCTAATAAATGTGTTCATGGTAACTAGTATGTTCCCAAATTTATTTTCAAGGGTCTCTTTTTTAGATATACATCTTATCAGCTAAATATAAATACTCTTATGACTATATGTTATCATTTGAAAACAAATGTTTGTGTGCATTGTAGTTATGGGGCTAGATAAATAAAAATGAGCAAATATCTGGGTTGTTGCCCAGCAAGTTGTCTAGCCGTGATTTCTTAGCACTAGATACTCTAGTGCTGATTACGCGGCAGGCTATCTGTGCAAACATTTGCTGCAAGACTCATTCCCAGGATGCTCCAGGCAAGCTTTATCAGGTAGGGGTTAAAGAATTCAGTCAGCTAACTAGCCCATCTGTCCTCAGATCTTTCAGACTTGCTTAAAAGTGGATCAGTAGTGCATGGTTAGCTTGAGCTTAATGCTCTCAGGTAAAACACCTACCTCAGGCCCAGAAAAAAAATATTATTCTCCTTCTAGGTCACAAATTGTTTTAAAGAGAACTAATCGTGATTAATGTAGTATACAAAATAATCCAGGTACCAACTCAGCAATTAGATATTGGTCTCCTATACAATGAATCGTATATTTGAATATTAGGAAATACATGAATACCTGTTCTTTCCGAGCATAAGAACACGCAATGATTTTATAGAGGAAAGTCCACTTATTTCTTCAATTTGGTTATCATACAGATCTAGAAATATGAGACGCTGAAGACTTGAAAGGTTTTGCACTCTTGTTATAAAGTTGTGTTGCAAATATAATAGCCGTAACTGCTCCTCGCCTTCAATTACAGGGAAAGCCGACAGTTGTAATCTGAAAGAAAAATGATGTCATTGAGGTAAAATTTTAAGTAGCGCACAATTAAAACTTCAATCCAAAGCATATGAAATCAAAGTAAACTTGAATCAGTATTTTGCACGAAAAGAGAAGAGTTTTTCATCTGGCCAATACAGTTAGCTTTTGTCGTTACTAGGGTTCTAATTTACACCTAGGATGTTAAACCTATGGGTGGGACCCCAAGCAGTTTTAAATGGAGAGTCATGCAAGCCTCTCAATACATTTTTCTTTGCTTAGTATAGGACTTACATGCGCATAACCTACTTTCACTGTACTAGTCCTGTTTAATGGTTTGCAGGAAAGAACAAAACTAAATGCTGCAAATTGTTGAACAACCATGGTGATAACAGTGCTTTTCTAGAGAATTGAATCCATGTTATGGAAACAAAATCCTAATATGAATTTTCAAATGCTAGCAAGAGATACACAGGTATGAGCAGGATGCAGAGGTTCCCTGTTTACTCTGTCACACATGCATGTACAATGCAATGCATACCGATAGGTTACTCCCAAACTGTTGTGTTAAATTTTATCAGGTTTTATTGACAGAGAAATTTCAATGTCTGCATTTTATTACGAAGAATAATGTTTTCCAATTATATTTTAATTCATGCATCTGACTTGCTATCAGTTGCCGTCTAATTCAAGGTTATGAGGTAGTGTGAAGACTACAAAGAACGCTAACTAAACCACAGAGAGTTAAGTACTAGATTGTGTTCCTATTACCTTTAGGTAAGTATGAAAACACAGCACTACTGTGGTTCCTGACTTACCAGAGAAGGTTGTCCATATACTGTAGATAACCTGGTCTGCCTTATCACGGGAAAGGATTTTCATTTTGTAATTGTTCCTGTTATTTCTGCTGTGATTTGTTTTTGTTCGACTATCTTTGAAATTGTAAAAGAAAATGTTTTTTTTAAAAAGTCCAAGACAAGGACTCTAGGATAAGGACATAAGATCAATCTTACCCAGTCTGCTCGATAAGGAATTAGGAAATGTCTATTGGCAGTCTGCAACCTCTACAAACAATCCCTTGCTATCTGATCTTTGGGGCAGAATCAATTCACTAAAAAGATTTTCCTGGCCAATTGTCATTGTTTCCTTGAATATGACAAACATCAAGGATGTCTGCTCAATGAATAAATGTGTGCACTTGGTCCATACAAATATGTATGTTTATGCCCAACTGTTCTAAAACCAGTTTTAAAAAGTAAAAAGATCTGGCAATTACGTCTGTGGGTAGCTTACTTCCTTTATTTCCTGTAGATAATGCCATCATATTATGCAGTGCTTGTATTTATATAGCAACAGCATATTACACAGTATTTAAATGGTCTAGAGCCTTGGTTCTCAACTGGTGGGTCGTGACCCAAAAGTGGGTCGCGACCTCGTGTTCAGTGGGTCGCCACATGCATTCCACTTATCTAGGTGAGAGGCTCCTCTGCCTCCCCCTAGCGCAGCACTGTCAGTTCTCTCGCCAAGCAGCCATTCAAAATATCCAGCCTGGCGCTGAGTGTCAGCTTGAGGTGGGATGAGATGGTGGCTATGGCCGCAAGGGAGCTGCTGTGCTGTGAAGGAGCTTCATCCATATGTGCATTGCTTTTCAGCTCCCTCACGTGTCCTATGGAGGTGCCTGGACCAGGGTGACATTCTGGCTCCCGGAACCTCTACAGGGCATGCAAGGGAGTTGTACAAGCAATGCACATATGGATGAAGCTCCGTCACAGCACAGCCGCCCACACTGGATCCTAGGCTGAGAATCCACTCCAGTTCTGGTAAGTAAGGGAGACTGGGTGGAACTCAAAATATTTTTTGGAGTGTGTACCCTAATTCTGTGCATTCCATTGCAGTGCGACTTGGGTCGTGACCTTATGAACAAGGACAAATGTGGATCCTGAGGATACACAGGTTGAGAACCACTGGTCTAGAGAGCCATTCACATTGGTCCCCGCCCCTAAATGGAGTTACAATCGAATACCTTCTATTCATGCTTAAACATCCAGGGAGATCATTTTGGGTATACATTAGCTAAAGGATAAGATTAGTTCTCGAGCATAAAGTAGATACTGTATAAAAACCTGAGACTCCACATCAAGCTGGTGTCTCTGAAATAGTGCATAGACAGATGCAGATAGCAGCTGTACTCCATGCAGACTAAAATGGATATGGTGGTGCTTGTAGTGACAATCAAGGATGGCTCCGTGTTAATCCACAGGAAATTAGAAGAAAAGTCATCAGCACTTAGTACTTCAAGTTGCAATAGTACTTTAGTTGATTGGTAAAGCCTCACATCCATCTGTGTCGCCTTGAAGAGTGGAACCGGCACGGTCCTGAAACCTTGGCTTATTGACCTACGTGACACTTTACCAATAAACTAAAGTACTTTTTGCAACTTGAGTGCTGGTGAGTTTTCTTCTATTTTCCTCTGAAATAGAACACAAGCTACCCACCATAAAGTATAATGAAGTACCAGTCAGACATTGAGGCTCACTCAACAATATTAAACAAAACCAGACACAGGTGCTAAGCTGGCCCACACACAATACTGAAGAGATGCTACCTCCCACGATGAAAAAGCAATACCCGCTATGTTATTTTCAGCTCTCACTGGTTATAAATTCTAAAAATCATAGCTGTTATGGCAAGGGCCATTCATTATATTTAGCGAACTGATTTTTACATCTATTCATTTCTGCTCTGAAATTTTATGTGAGTTATCAGGTTAATGTGCTTTTGGCCAACTTTATAGTAGAATCATGCTTACCTTTCTAAATTGAGTTTATCGGGACTGGCAGCCTTCTCCTCAGCAGTACGTCGCACAACAGGACATCCTGGTTCTGATTTTGACAGACCTCTCATGAAACTAAAATGGTCTATTTAAAAAGAAAGTACATTGGTATATTATAAAAAATGTAAAAAGATATACTGTATATGCGAGCTTCCCCATTCTAACATACCTAGCTTACCTTTTGGATGATGTGCCTCCTCACTATTGTTGTTTGGGCTGGCACAGTGGGAGACGGATCTGGACCTGTTTTTTGTGGATACATGGCCTGGAACATCTCCAAACGCCCCTAGTGACATTGACTCCCTTCCATATCTTGGAGCAGGGCCAAATACTTCTGTCACATTTGCTGTCAGCGGAATGTAAGGCTGCTTATTGCGCCCCATAGGACTTGAGACTCTTCCATCTGAAGGTATAGATAAACCAAAACATGCAACAAATAAAACAAAAGAAAATACATGTCACACTAAAGCAACAAAAATAACAACACAGAGGGAATCGTACATAAAAGAACAAAAAAAAAATTATACTGGCTCCTATAGGGAGCAAAACATTTTCTTCCAGGTATTGATATAGATATTGTTTCAGAACATATAGCTCAAACAAAAATGGATTTATTTGCCTACAAAGACAACAACAAAGCCCTCCGATTGACTGCTAAGGGTTACTAAATTTCAGAGCTATCTGTACAGTGCTAATAGTTAGAGATCTTAGTTCTATGCTTAAGAATTGTGGTTCATATTAAACAGGCCTGTTAACCACACGCTCTGATTTATAAAGGTCAGCTTGATCCCATAAAAGATACTTTTTTGCTGAGCCATAAATTTTGCCACAAGAAAGCCACATTAAATTAATATAGGAGTGTGTGGAAACACACATTTATCATAGCTGAATTTATTGCCAACAATCAATATTTCATCTCTGCTATTGTGATGTAGAACATATGGTACCAATGCAAGATCAGAAGGCAGCAACAAATTCAATTGCTTTTTAGATGGAAGCAGGTTTCTTTCAATTGTTCGTAATCTTCAATATAAAGTAACCTCAGCATTTGTTGTAAGTAGGGATGTACCGATACCGGTTTTCCGGTATCGAGTGCAGGTACCAATAGTTATACAGTATTTCTGATACAGGTAATTCACCTACTGATACCGGTACTTCAGCTAGCATGGAGCCAGCTTCCGGGTCCATGCTGTTTGGCCAGATCCATGCTAATTGGCAGCAAAGCATGCTTGCCGGCCATACTTTATGGAGCCGGTTTCCCTGCCAATCAGAAAGCCAGGCAGCGAGTCATTACCTGCCGCCTGATTTCCTGATTGGCCAGGAAGCTGGTTCCATGTTCCCTCGCAGCACTGCCGGTCAAAGGAAATCTCCCTCTGAACAGAAGTTCTGGTATCGGGGAAGGTATCCGAACATTTGGGCAAGTACTTTCCCAAATACTCGGTATTGGCACTGATACAAAGTATTGGTGCATCCCTAGTTGGAAGCTATGTAAACTATTCCTAGAACAATTAAAGTGCATCTCTAGGCAAAACATTTAGTTTTAGATAGAGTGGGGGGGTTTAGACCCTTTGTCAAGGGTTTATTACCCTCTATTTGTACTGGTGACCATTGTCACCAAGAGATGGAGTGACAAGGAATTCAAGATTTTAGAGTTGTCCCCAGAAGAGGCGAGGGAAAATCTTCCAATTGGAACATCTGTTCCGGGGGAAAAACTGTGGAGACTCACCCTCAAATTTCTCCAGTGGCACAAAGACACCAAAAAAATAACATAGCAGGGATTTTAACTAGGGATGTCCCAATGCCACTTTTTTTAAGACCAAGTACAAGTACTGGCCCTCGTGTACTTGTCGATACCAATTACCAATACTTTCTCTTAAAGGGACAGGTGAAATTTTTTTTAAAATAATACAGAGAATAAGGTATCACTGCCGGGGGTCTGATGGGGAGTGTAGTTACCTCGGTAACAAGTGGAACCCCTCAGGACACGGTATCAATAGTGGCTACGATAAGGAGGGGTTAGGTTGGTAGCACTGCCCACGATACTGTTGGAGCGTGATGGGATCAGTAGCTGTCACACCTGATTATCAGTGGAATGGTATACAAGTTATTGCACACAAGTACAAGTATCGGGCCCGATTCCGATGCTAGCATCGGTATCGGGACATCCCTAGTTAAATATCTATTATAAATATGAAAATAATTGCTTTTAGTACTTTTAGAATCCCAAAATATATAATATCATTAAAATATGTATGAGGGTACTGTCATTTATGCTGTGGAACTAAAAATATACTGATGGGGTCAGATCAATTGAACAGCCAAAGCACATTCATAGGATCACACACTTAGGTGAATTTATTAAAGGAGTGGAAACTGTTTACCTAATGATGTGTATGTTCATTTAACTTAGTGAGTATGTGCCCCTGTGTTCAGGTTAATTATCCATTCAGGTGCTGTTTTTTTTAATAAACCTTTCACGCGATTGGGTATTGAAACACAATTCCACTTTATTCGCTAAACTAAGTGAACATTTTCTTGTATATTCATTTTAATAAATGCAGAGTGTCCACTCCTTTAGTTAAGCAAACCTATGGCCTTGCTCATCCATTAGCTCACAACATTCTATGAAGGCATGATTATTTATGAATGTGAATGCACCCATAGCAAGCAACCCTATCGCAAAACAGACCATGGCACATTTATAAACCAGCAATGCAAATGCTTAAACACAACAGAGGCAAACAATAGAAATGCCCCAAATTCACATACCAATGTGTTGTGGAGTGTATACATGGAGACATAAGTCAATCAGACTGGCGTGTGATAAATAAAAAGACTCGATGTTACGTGCTGGCGCTGGAGTAGGAGGCGGCGATCGGTCCCGCAGGCGCGAGGAGAGGGGAGTCTATGATACACTGCTGTGGGTGGAGCTCCAGGTGGAGTCCTCTGGGCAGTCGCCGGCCAACCACATTAGACCCCACCTGGAGCTCCGCTCACAGCAGTGACGCGACGCTCCTCCAGCCTGCCAGAGGACACCAGCCACCATGGAAGGTAACAACAACAAAAAAAAAACAGCGCAAGCTTCGGCGCTAGACATCGGGGCATTTTGACAAGTACCAGTACTTGTCAAAATGCCCTGTATCGGGCCCGATTCCGATGCTACCATCGGTATCAGGACATCCCTAGTTTTAACCCTTCCCTACTTTATCGAAAACTAAAAATAAATGTGGCTACAGATCCATTTTAAGCATCTTATTCACCCCTAATTTACACATGTTTAATTGACAAAGAATTTGTAATATGCAACATTATGTTAAGTAATCATATTGACAAAAGAGGGTTACATTTGGTTTCCATAGCTTATCATGGCCCTACCATGTTAGACCATGTTGTACACCACTCTTTGGTCTAGTGCAGTGGTGGTAAACCTTGGCACTCAAGCTGTGCCAAAACTACATATCCCAACATGCATCTGCCTCTGAGAGTTATGTCTGCGGCTGTCAGAGCCTTGCAATGCCTCATGTGACTTGTAGTTCCAAAACAGCTGGAGTGCCAAGGTTCGCCATCACTGGTCTAGTGAGTTGTCACCCATCAAAATTATACATGCAACGTTCACAAGCCAAAAGTTTATATTTCACCTGTGTTGACTTTACGTGGACTTGAACTTAAAAGTGAAGATTTGCTGTCTTATAGGGAACATCTACAAATGTTAAATGTAGCCAAGCAGTGCCCTGAAAAATCTACCCTCTTGAATTCCTCATGAAGAATAGCACAGCACTACCTGTGACTTGAGCCTCATAGCTGTATATCTCCAGTGTGAGACCATCTTAGGCACCATCACCTGTAACTACTAGTCTCACACGATTTTATGTTGTCACTACTGTGCTGCTGACTGTTCTTCTTGCTGGAGGGGAAGCTTTACCTGGGAAACTGCAGTGCAAGAATCCCCCTGCTTCCGCTTCATCCATTGTGTGCATCTGTGCTTTCTAGAGCTATCCTGCTGCTACTCGATCATTACCTCAGCAATCATAAGGGGGAAGCACCACCCTGTTCCTTTACCAAGATGGGCGCCTTCACAAAGAGACACAGTGTGGAACAAAGTCTGGTAAAGCAGTGAAGTGGAAAAGATCAGCTGCATGAAGATCTCTATTTGCCTTTCTTGGGCACAACTTACACATTTTGGATCCTCTTCAATGGTCTTACCTGCCACAAATGTGTAACCCCTGCAACACACTTTAAAAAGCCCTGACCATGTGCCTTTTTCTGCAGCAGGAAAAGCAATACCATTCTGAAAAAACAAGCTGTCGCACGGTCTCTGGCTAAGCATGTATCTAAAGTCAAAACTATTAGTTTTGTACAGAGTGGAGTAAGACTGGAACCACTGTCAGACTTTTTTTATGGCTTATTTGTCCTGATGGCCACCATCAGTAAGACTGACAGCGAAGGAATATCCAAACTTTTCAAATCATTCAATGGGAACAGCTGTTGGTGTGAGAACTGTCTAATAAGGGATTTTCCTCATTCTGGAGAGAATACCATTCACTGGAAACGGTAGATCCACTTAAAGGGAGGTACTGTGCATGTAGAGTGGGGCAGCTGGTGATGGAAATAAGACTGGAAAGAGGATAGCTGAAGTATGGTGGGCAACGACAAAGGACAACCTAGTAAGGCAGTAGGCACATTTAATCATTCTCATACGCTCATGCATTGTCCCGCACTTTAGGAACCAATGTCATTTATGGTTGATTTTAAAAATCTTCAAGCAATAGTCGTATGGTAAGGGTGAAGGAAAAGATTAATACAGAACAAAAAAAATAGAGGGAAAATAATCTAATAAAGAGCAATATCCATGTCTGAAGAAAACCAGTGTTGTGTACCAAGCTCTTGTAGTTTCAATTTTAAAAAAGCAAAAAAAGGATTTATAAAGTCCACTGCAACTGGTTGCAATTTGCACCCCATCACTTATTTCATGGACTAGAAGGTTGAACACGTGAACATTTTTAAATATGAATATCCAAATCTTTTTCAGATAAAACTATCTATAAGGAAGCCGAAAAGCATTTAAGATTCAACAACAGGTAACCTTTGCATTATCTTACATTGAAGATGTTCATAGATTTTAGTAAGGTGAAATAACCGAAGTGATGTCAATTTACTGAAATCTGGGCCGTAACCTTTGATCCCACAAACTCTGGAACAACAATAACATCACCTAAAGGACATCTAGCTTGAAGCATCTGTGCATGAGGATACCTAGATTGACCTCTGCTCATAAGGAAGATCACCAGGAACCTAAACAAGAAATGCAATGATGTACAGTGGTCCTCAAATTAACCAAAAAATGAAATGGTTTTGTAAAGTCTGTGGTCCTTTCTCCACTGATATACATTACAGAACAGTTATTCCAGAAATAAGGAATATGTTAACCAGTGCTCAAGCTAAGCACTAGCATCAACTCATACCTGGCCTCCCAGTAATGCTCTTTTCTTGGTCATGCTGAGAATGCCTGTTGTTAAGAGATGCTGGATCCTTACTTAACCTGAAATCAAACTGAAATATAGAAAGCTGATTCAATAAAATGACAGACACATTTCTATCAAGTACTACAAAAGATAATTTTCTTGCATGTTTTAGAAACATTTCTGGGGCTTGTCAGATAACACTGCTTATTGTATCTGACATTTTGCAAGGGTAAAAATGGCATAAATGCTCATTAAAGATTGAACTGCACACCTTGGCAGTATCAGAACCTTGTATTACTCTTTTATATTAGTCCCCTCAACCATGACTTTTTATATATAATGCATGATAGCTGACTGGGAGCTATTCAAGATAACTAGTATATAGCTGTAGAAGAAACAGGACAGTAATCAGTAGTGCCTCTTCACAACTTCATGAACTTTGTATATGCGGCTGACCTTATTGGATGAGGTTGCAACAAATGAGGAAACACATTAAAGGAGAACTATGACATGAGTGATTTCCACTCACCTCATAGTTCTAAGCCGACCTGTGACAATGAGACTGCCACAGGTCGGCTCAGTAGATCGGGAGGTGAGAGAACACATACCGGGTTCCCTCACCTCTCGATTCTGTCACGGCTCTCTGCCGTGACAGGGGGAGGGGCTGGATTCCCCTCTCCCCGCTCCGATCTGCCAGCGCTGACTGGCGGAACGGACGGGGGAGGGGGCGGGTACAGCTGGCTCTGCCTCTAGATAGGCAGAGCCAGCTGTCACTCACGCAGCTGGGCGGATCCCGTCATCTAAGTCGGGATCCGCTCCAGGTGCGGCGTCTCAGTATACCGCGAGCTATAGCTCGCGGTATACTGAGCTTAGGGTAACGGGAGGACGCTAGTTTGTGTCCTCCCGTTACCCCAAGGAGAACTATGGGGAAAAACACCGACCCCATAGTTCTCCTTTAAAAACGAAGGATCAAATCTATCTAAAATTGACTTTTTTTTTTAGAGGTAGTATCATCTACAGACGTCTGAATATATGTTATCCGTATAACCTCAAACCTCAAACGACACACATGGAATTCATTATGTGTTGCTATTATTACCTGTTTACTTTTATCTGTAACAGGGGTAGTCTGCAATACCAGATGAAGACCGCAGTTGTTCACCTGAAGAAAGAAAAGATTCAGTTAGTGATGCTATTAGAGCTCCATATTATATAATTTAATAGGTGGTTAAATATATGATTAATGATTCTATACAACATGCATTTAAAGACCAACTAAAACTCTACTTTAAATTGAATGTAAACACTAACAATTAACTTCTCTGATTTGTTCCCCCTTGGTCTTTCTCCCACTTACAACCAATCTAGGTAGGTGCCCCTCCCTGTGATTACAAATGCAAGGAACCCAATCTTTACTGACCATTTGTCCGCTGGCCACCCATGCAAGAGGGAACGCCTCCACTGGCCACCCATGCTAAAGGGAACGCCTCCACTGGCCACCCATGCAAGAGGGATCGCCTCCACTGGCCGCCCATGCAAGAGGGAACGTCTCCACTGGCCGCCCATGCAAGAGGGAACGTCTCCACTGGCCGCCCATGCAAGAGGGAACGTCTCCACTGGCCGCCCATGCAAGAGGGAACGTCTCCACTGGCCGCCCATGCAAGAGGGAACGTCTCCACTGGCCGCCCATGCAAGAGGGAACGTCTCCACTGACCGCCCATGCAAGAGGGAACGTCTCCACTGGCCACCCATGCAAGAGGGAACGTCTCCACTGGCCACCCATGCAAGAGGGAACGTCTCCACTGGCCACCCATGCAAGAGGGAACGTCTCCACTGGCCACCCATGCAAGAGGGAACGTCTCCACTGGCCACCCATGCAAGAGGGAACGTCTCCACTGGCCACCCATGCAAGAGGGAACGTCTCCACTGGCCACCCATGCAAGAGGGAACGTCTCCACTGGCCACCCATGCAAGAGGGAACGTCTCCACTGGCCACCCATGCAAGAGGGAACGTCTCCACTGGCCACCCATGCAAGAGGGAACTTCTCCATTGACCGCCCATGCAACAGGGAACTTCACCACTGACTCCTCATGCAAGAGAAAGTATGTTTGGGAGAGTGCAAGATCAGGAATTTGGTAGATATTTAAATCTGTTGATATTTTAGTTAAGAAAATTATCTATAGTGTATCTACGCTTGAGCTGCGAGCTTTGCACATCTTGCTTGCCACATTTGGGATGCCACAATACAAGTCATTACAAGTCAGAAGAAGATGGAAGCTGGAAGCGTTGGCAACAGAAGCAAGTGCTGACATTGCAGCACTGGAGGAAGTAAGTTTGTCAAAAAGTACTCTGCATTAGACATGGGCTGCCGAACATTGCCTGTTCGAGCGTTCGCCGAACTTTTTGGGACGTTCGCGGTCTGTTCGACCACGCAGTGTTGCACAAGGCAAAGCGCCCTCTGAAGCTCTAATTGGTCAAAGGCTTCCACCTGACCACGGGTCAGGTGCAAGACTTTGCCAAATCAGAGCTCAGTATTGAGTTAGAGCCACGATTGGGCAAAGTCGTGATGACTTTGCCCAATCATGTCCCGCCTGTCAGATGCCGGCAAACTACACAACTGGGCGGAGCTAGCTGTCACCGCTAGCTCTGCCCAATTGTGTATGTTTTGCCGGCATCTGTCAAAATGCCATTATGCAGCGGGAGTCGGCGGGGAGAGGACGGGACGGCGGCCGGCAGTTTTTTTGTTTTGTTATTATTGCTATTTATTTTTTATTTCATCGTCGTTGGACAACGCTGGACGCGGTAATTGACCCTGGAGTACATCAGTGGATCCATTTTTGGGGGGGTGTTTTTTTTTTTTTTAAATAAAGGATTTTTGATTAAAGTCTGGTGTTTTTATTTAATCTATTTTTGAACACTTTAGTGAATGGGTAGGGGTAAAAGTACCCCTTATTTATTCACAAGGGGGAGGCGGCATTTGGGTGCCCCTTTAATAAAAGGGGTACCCCGATGCAAATAAGCCCCCTGCCCGCAGACCCACACAACCACCGGGTCAGGGTTGCGGGAACAAGGCCCTTGTCCCCATCGGCACGGGGACAAGGTGCTTTTCCAGGGGTTGACTCTGGAAAAGCACCCTCCCAGTGCCGAGGCATGTGGCCTGGTGTGGGGGGAGGAATATTAGTGGGGACCCCATGCCCCCCCCCCATTTTGGGGGGTGGGATTCCTCCTTAAAGTGACATTAAACCCTCAGATTGTTTAACATAAACCAATACTGTAATGTGTGCCTTACTGTAATCCATGGTTGTTTCCCTTCGCTGCTCTTCCTTTTAAATCCTCATGTCTTCTCATGCTTGGGGAGAACTTCCCTTTGCAGCTGAGTGCCTCAGGTTGTGAACCTGCACACAGACACCGTGTATCCATTCCTGAGACAAGGCAGTCTGCTGCAAAACAGAAGTTCTGCCCAGCATGAGAACAGATACAGATTTAAAAGGAAGATCAGCAAAGAGAAGGGAAACAACCATGGATTACAGTAAGGCACACATTACAGTATTGTTTTATGTTCAAAAATCTGAGGGTTTAATGTCACTTTAAAATTCCTACCAGACCTTAAGGGTCTGGTATGACTTTTAGTGGGAACCCTACGCTTTAAAAAAAAAAAAGAAATGGTCCCCCCTAACATTCCTACCAAACCTAAATGGTCTGGTATTGTTTGGGAGGGGAAACTGCACACTTTAAGAGTAAAAGAAAAAAAAAATCATTTTTTTTTTCCTTTAGAAATTTCAGTTTTGCTGCAGCAGGTTCTATACATCGTACAGATCCACTAATTTACAGGCAGTTTATGGGGACCCCCCAGGGACAATATTTGAAGGAATTTTTATTCTTACTCTTTAATAGATGTTAAATTCACTGCTCCTTTAAAATAACACATTTTTTTTTTTTTTTTCATTGATTCATGTCCCCCAGGGCAGTACCCGGACCTCCATACACCTTTTACGGATAATAACTTGCATATAAGACCTCTTAAAGGGTACATTCGTTTCCAAAAGTTCGACCCACATTGACTTGCATTAGGTTCGTATTCAAACTTTTCGGGCGTTCGAATACAAACTGAAGACGGGGGTGTTCGGCCCATCACTACTCTGCATACTAGATCATTATGCCAAAAGGCTCCTGGAGACCTAAAAGGTTTATCTTTTTCTGTGGCAGTTTAAAGTAGCACTACACTGACCACCAATGTTAAAGGATCACTTTTCCATTGACCACTAATGGAAGGGAGCACTACATTGACCAACATTGTTAAAGGTAAACTTCTCCACTGGCCACCAATGTAAGGAAGCACTACACTGGCTGCCAATGTTAAGGGTGCACTACACTGCCAACCAATGTTAAAAGGACACTTGTCCACTGATAACCAATGTAAGCAATACAATGACCACCAGTGTTAAAGGGATACTTCTCCACTGACTACCAATGTTAAAGGGGCACTTCTCCACTAATCATCAATTTAGGGTAGCACCACACTGCCGCCATTGTTAAAGGAATACTGCTCCACTTACCACCAATTTAAGAGTGAGAGACAAAGCAGATTTTATCTCAAAATTAGAGTGTATTATCTGAGAGACAATAGCCACAAACATTGTACAGTGGCTGGACAGTATGCAGGTTGCTTAAGCTGTAATTATACTGACTGCCAGGGTAGACCCAATAAGATCCTTAGGCGGCATCTCACTGGGTCACGTGGTCCCTTTCCTGCCAGAGCGTCCCGGGTTGCCAAGAGCTTTCAGCAACCTGGGATGCTCTGGCCAGTGTCACTGGTTGCTAGGAGGTGAGTAGGATGCTCTGGCTGTTGTCCCACTCAGCATGTGGCAACAGTGAACCGTGGGGGATACCGAAGGTAACACTACCTCCCATGCACCACAAACATAAACAGGGCCCCCCCTGGTCTCGTTGTGCATTGCCAGCAACCCCCTCCCTGGTCTTATTGTGCACTGCAAGCACCCCCTATCACCCACCCCTGCTGACTGCCATTGTTGAAGAAACACTTCTCCCCTGATCACTTTATGTAATAAAGCACTACAATGACCACCATTGTAGAGGGAGATTACAATTTTCCCAATCTGTCTTCTTTAATATTATGATTTATTTGATTTCATGATTATTACTGGAAAAAATGTTGATATCAGCAAGTGGCATTGAGATAGTCATTGATTGACTCCATGTATTCATTGTAGTATCCTTATATCTACAATGTACTGATCCTGCTATTGCACCATGGGCAGATCATTCATACACCTTGTTATAATGGAGAGATACAGCAGCAGCGTGTATTTAGATGAAATTATCATATTTGTAATGGAATGTAAACCACAACAACAGATACTAATAGATGTGGGTTCCTAGGATGGGATCAGGAATCCTGGTTGATCGATGATACACACACACTACTCACATTGGACACAAGCCTCCCTCGGTATTTGCCGGGCAGCATGTTTACATGCTGATGTGTGTTCGGGGTCACAGGAGGATATGGCAGCCGGTTGTCACTGCCCACCTCCTACACAATACGAAAATGGTGTCCTCCACATCGCTGTCACCATAGAAGCCGCCCGCCTCCGTCTCCAATACCGGGCCACGCCCCATCACGCCGCGTGCCGGTCTCCATGGTGACGGGCAGCTGACACTCTACCGGGATGCAAGGAAGGAAGATGCTCCAGAAGACCAGAACGCCATTTCCGGTTTGGTTTGTTATGCTTTGTGGAATGGAATGGAGTCCTCACAATTTATAGCGCACAGCCTCCACCTGACGGTTCACAAAGCAGATTTGGTTGTTGTGAGTTGACACGCTGCTCATAAACGTGCAGACTAGGCTGTCTGCTAAAGACACACATTCAGTGCTAGATAAGTCTGATCTTCATCCGATGAACTGGGGTGATCGATATAAGCATGCCCCCCCCAACTTTATGAGATGAGAAAAGGGGGCATTTTTCAGCACTATGTATTCAGGCAATGGAAACACTCCTGATACACCAGCTCTGTTGTTGTAAGGGTTAGTTCACACTATATGTAGTTGTGATGCAGTCAAAATACATCCCAATGCTATCCTATGGGCTTTCTTGTGCTTAATTCACACCATTGCAGTCAGAAAAAGTACTGCTTGTCCTATTTTACCTGCATCTAAACGCAATGGAACGCATACAAAAAAAAGCAATTGATTGTGGCATCATGCGGGGGGGAAAACGCATCAAAACAGATTGCAATGCAACTGCGCAGACGCACGCAGTTGTGATGCAGTTTTTTGGTGTGAACTAACCCTAAAGAAGAACTCCTATCAGAGGAAAACAGCTCTCGCAGTGTGGCAAGCCCTGAACTGCAAGGGCCTGTTCACACCATATGCAGTTGTGATGCAGTCCGTTTATTATAACTGCTGCAGTCAAAATACATCCCAATGCTTTCCTATGGGCTTTCTTGTGCCCAATTCACACCCTTGCAGTCAGAAAAAGTACTGCTTGTCCTATTTTACCTGCATCTAACTGCACTAAACACATCAAAACGGAACGCATACAAAAAAAATACAGAATTGATTGTGGTATTATCCAGGGACATGCATGGGAAAAAAAAGGATCGCAATGGAACTGCACAGACGCACGCAGTTGTGATGCAGTTTCTGGTGTGAACTAACCCCAAGGGTTAAGTGCTCATTTTCATCTAAGGCCTAAAATAACAAAGATGCACTTACCCAATCCTCGGCCCCGCCTGGCTGTTAGCCCGGGCCCTGCAGCCTCTCTGCCCATGTAATGTCCTTTGTCATCCTCACATCCAATACACTGTATTGGACGTGATGATTCACAGGACCTCAGACTGCCAGAGGGGGAGAGAGGCTGCAGGGACCAGTCTAACAGACAGGACCCAGGTTTGGTAAGTGTATCTTTGTTGTTTTAGACCCTAGATGAAAATGAGCACTTAACCCTTGCAGGGTTTGAAGTTTTTCTGCCCGGAGTTCTTCTTTAAGTATATGCCAAGAAGAGTTAAACAGAATAGTTTTTTTCTTTTTAATTCCCCTTAACCTTTTCTTTGTATTGGCTTTTCCAAACAGGAAACAAGATAAGTAAGAGACAGGATGAAGGTTTTAGTGCAGAATAACACCTCTGGTGGTTACATTGAACCTTTTCAGAGAGATCTGGACATCAGACCAAAAAGAGGGACAACTGAGGAGGAAAGTAGGACAGAGGGATTTGGTTCCTAATGAGGGACAGTTCTCCAAATCAGGGACTGCTGTGAGGTATGTACAAAGGTGCCCATACACTGCACGATTCTCGTACGAGAATCGCGGGAAATCCCACGATTGTGCGAGAATCGTGCAATGTATGGAAGGCGTGCGACCGTTTCTACTGTACGGTCGCACATCTTCCGTCGAACTAGCAGGCTGGAAAACCCCCCGGGAATCATCCGATTCCCAGCGGGTTAGTGGCCTGCTTGTTCGACAACTGCCGAACAGGCCGATGTGTGCACGCGCACACTGCCCGTTTGCAGTCATTGGAAGCCCGCCCTCAGGGTGGTGGGCTTGCGATGATTGCAAGTACGATATGCCTGTCCAAGATGGGCAAATCGTACGTTTTTTTAAGTACTTTACAACCCTCGCAAGACAAAAGTCTTGCGAGGGTTGTAAAGTGTATGGGCACCTTAAGAGCCTGTGTGTCCATGGCACCAGTCTGAGATGCCTCTGAGATCATTCAGAATTCATTGACAGGTGCATGTGACCTGTAGTTGACTTCTTCCTGGTCTGATGACTTAATAGGAGTGCTATCCAAAACTCACTTGAAGCAAACAAAAGCCCGTCAACACGGCCCCACATAGAGCGGAGAAATGAAAATGTTGCTCAGTCACATACAGCTAGTAGTAGTTAAGCTAAACGTACTGAGCTGAGTCATGCTGCAATTTGCGCTGTGGGTGGTCCTGTTGGCACGCCTCTGTTTGCCAAAAGGTGATTTTTCAATAGACATTTGTTGAATGAGCCGGGCAGAGAACTGACAGCTACACAGTGACTGCAGCCATTTAGCCAAATATTTGAGTATTCTGACAGCTTCAGGAGCCGACTGTCAGAATATAATAGCCCGGCAGGGGATAATCGTCCATCCACTCTGTTTTCCATGGGTAATCGACTGGACTTGTTTCGGGGCTTATGAAAGCCACTTCGTCAGTGCAGAACTAAGGATGTAAAGATGTGGCTACCAAACGTCTTCAACAAAAAAAAGGCTATTTCGTTTTCTCTGCCATATCTGATTTGTTTTTTCAAGCTAAAGCCCTCAAGTTCATTTTGCTTGGCCAGTGGTAAAACACTTTCACAGTATAGATTGTGATCTTTTTTCGCAGGATTCGTCACTCCAGAGAGCACGTCTCCCATGGAAACCCATTCAATGAAGCTCTCCACACACTGTTGTTGTGCCAATCTGAAGGCCACACGAAGTTTGGAGGTCTAGCTGTGGAATCTGCAGGCAGTTGGCGACTTCTGCCCACTGTGCGCTTCAGCATGCGCTGACCCCGCTCTGTCATTTTACGTAGCCCACCACTTCGTGACTGAGTTGCTCTTGTTCCCAGTTGCTTCCACTTTGTTATAATACCACTTAAGCTGCCCATACACCTTACAACCATCTCACGACTTTCGTTGTGCGAATGGTTGTAAGGTGATAAAATTTCGTACGACCTGCCCATCTTGGACAGGCAGATCGTACTTCCGATCATCGCAAGCCCTCCCCGCTGAGGGGAGGGCATACAGATGATTGCAATGGTAAGCGGGCAGTGTGCGCTTGCGCACCACAGCCCATGCGGCTTTCGTCTTGCGATCGCGCTACCATGCTCGGAAGACGAAAGTCTTGCGACCTTACAGTATATGTGGTCGCACGCTGCCCATACACCGTACGATCGCGGGATCACACGCGATTATCGGACCATAATCATCAGGTGTATGGGCAGCTTTACAGTTGACCGCGGAATATTTAGTAGCAAGGCAATTTCACGGAACACCCGATTCCAATTATTTGGAGGGGCGTCCCAATACTTTTTTTTGTATTATATACACTCATCTCAGTTACACTGTATTTCTTTCTTGTTGAAGTGTATGTAAACCCTAGAGCAATGAAAATATAATGTTGTTGTATACGTCTCACTGTTGTTGGTTTCTTGTGTTCTTTGCATCACCAGCCTTTCTTTCCATTGAAAAAAAAGCATTTATTTAAAAAAAGTCTGTGTACCTGGTGACAACACTTCAGTGTGTGATCTCCCTTTAGGGCAGGGGTAGCCAAACTCCGGCCCTCCAGCTGTGGTGAAACTACAAATCCCATGATGCATCTCTCTGCGGGAGTCATGTCTGTGGCTGTGAGAATCTTGCAATGTCTCATGGGATTTGTAGTTCCACCACAACTGGAGGGCCGGAGTTTGGCTACCCCTTCTTTAGGGGCAGCGTTTTCCCTTTCATAGCTTTCAATGGCTTCAGCTATTCTGTATTGCCTTCTTACTGGATTGGCAGAGACTCCTGCATTTGGGATTTTGCATTCCATCATTATTGTCACATAGGAGATCTGCAGAATCCTTTGTGCTCTGCACAGTGCAAACCTCTAAAATAGTTTTTTTTTTTTTAAAGTCCCGTTTTAGCCAAAGATTTTAAAAGCAATTATATCAATGCTTCTAGAAACATGGTGCCCTATGCAGTATATAGAGGCTTTTGACATGAGGCTTTAATATTCCTTAAAGTGGACCTTTACCCCCTTTTACTAAAACTCACATTAGCTTGCAGCTCTGCATTCTGATATGAAATCATCCTGCAGTAATTATTTAAACAAACATTTTTTTTGCTTTTACATACAATTCACTTCCTGGTTGAGTGAGACACTGGTGATTTAGCCCTGGCCTCACAGATGCATCCTGGAAAGGTTACATCATCAGTGCCGTCCTGGGAAATCTCATCTATAAACTGCAAAATCTCTCAAGATCTCAGGGCAAGGCATTTTTTCCCCTGAGGTGATGTGCACTGTTGCATGATCCAGGAGACAGACCCAGAGTTCCAGGAAGTAAAGGGAGATGGATTCATCTGCTCTTAACAAAAATGGCCACTATGAAAAGAAATGGGAGGATAAGAAAAATAAGGTATGCAAAGAATGAAAAGCCTGCAATTATCTGTAAGTATCTTTGTAGAGTGCTATTACTGAACATCTCTTAAGGTGCCTTTGATGTAAATTTTAAGAAAAGGATGAAGATGCTATTTTAAATAATTGCAGGTGATTCGAAATGAAATTCACCCTCCAGAACTGATTTCTTAGTAAATCCACTTGTTGCAATAGGTGCAAGAGATTGAAAAGCCAGTCACAATCCTTGCTAATAACACTTCCAAAGTTAAGGTCCCTTTAACCTCCCTGGCGGTATTCCCGAGTGTAGCTCGGGGCTACTTTTCCATACCATAAGCAGTAACCCCGAGCTACACTCGGGAATGCCGCATAGCATTTACTTACCTTGTCCCCCGAGCCACGCTGTGTTCTCCGGCCGATGCCGACATCCGTCTTCCGGGTTCTGTCCCTTGCGAGCGTATGCGTCGCAGGGGGCGGAACCGGCGGGATATTCAAAGAAATAGAAAGAAATTCCCCAAAAAAAAAACCGAAAAATGACATGAAAAAAAGAAAAAATCATACCGCCAGTGAGGTTAATGTTTTGCAAAGATTACTTGATTTGTTTGTGTCTTTAGAGCTTGAAGAGCAATAAAAAGGAGCCTTTGGCATGAAATGCAGTCTGGAGTTCAGAAGCACCAAGATGATGTTGTGTTTTCTGAGTCAGAAAACGTACCCATTCAACATAAAACACTCACTTTCTCCAGCAAATAAAATCTCCCTGGACTTTCTGCTTCTCAGTTTACCATGCGTCAGTTTGAGCTGTGGAAGGTTGCCTAGACCTTGCGGACTTTGTGTAGAACATTTTGTAATGAGTGAGATGAAACAGATGCTTGAAGCACTAAAATGCTATTTGTTCAATGATGACTAATCTTGTGTACATATCATGGACCTCTAACTCATTCACATCTCCGGCATAAACTGGCATGCAGGGTGAATGTGCACAAAACGAGGCGGCCCAACAAAGTCATCTCGTGGCCCAACGAAGTACTGATGGGGTGGTCATAATAATCTGGCCACTCAGTGTAGATATAGATATATATCTATATATATACACTGTATATATAGTATATGTAAATATAAAATATTGTGTCTAATAAATTAGGTATATGGTGCAATTTGCCACTAGTATTAAAGGAAAAGTATTGGCAAAGTAAAGTGTACTCTTCCCAAAACTTAGAGCTGGTGTGGGACACTGCAGCCGTCACATGCTGGCTCTATACAGAGAGCAGAGTGATTATGTAACCATTGATTACTCGGCTCACAGTCTTCTCCCTGCAGAAAGCAATAGCTGTCAGTCACAGCTCCTCTCAAGGATTCCCTGCTCCCCTCTCAAGCGCTCATTGGAGGAACAGACAGGGAAGGTCGTCAGCCAGAGCCAGCTGTCAATCAGCAGCTGGGTTGATCCTGGAAATATTGTTGGGATCCTACCTGGCTGGAGCACAACTCTGCGCTGTCATTATATAGCGGGCATTAGCAACTGTACACCTGTGACCCAAAAGAGAAGTGAAGCCAAAAAGGTTTGGCTTCACTTCTCTTTTAACACTGCAGTTTTAGTTCTTTGTCATGTAACATGGTTTTATCATGTGCTAGTAGATACACTGATTTCCCACTACCTTTAACAGGGCAACAATGCTGATTATTCTACAGTGAAATCATGCAGCAACGTTGTCACCCTGTCGACAGGGTAGTCTTAGACGGACATGTTCTTTTAGGCCTGGTTCACACCTGGGCGTTTTACAGCACTGATCGACGCGCTGTAAATCCCCCAGCAAGTGAAATCCCATTATTTCCTATGGGCATGATTCCCACCTGTGCGTATTTCAGCGCTTAGGAACGCGCTAAAAAACGCCCTACGCCCAAAGAAGTACAGGAGCTTCTTTGGGGCATATTTTCCGCGCGTATCCATTAGAATACAGCTGGATAGCCCTCGTAAACGCGCGTTTGTCATGCGTTTCGTTGACTGCAAATCGCTGTGAAAACGCGTATATTACGAACGCCCAAGTGTGAACCCAGCCTTAAATGACACATGCTGTTACAAATTACAGCCTGGTTCTTGCTAAAGCTACAGCAACTGTGTTTTTATCTTTTGGAAAAAAGAATTAAACAATGTGAATAAAAGCTGACTGTTGTACCCATTTCTGGGTTTGTCCCAACCCCCGCAATTGCCACTTTTGTTGGACAGCCTGGTTAGATATTCTGGTATCATACAGTTACCAACATACAATATTTTTGGTATTGTGGCACTTATGAACTGACAATAGTAAAAGGGAGATCTTGGGATTTTCATTTCCATCACATAACACAATGTTGTAAACCAGTGTTTTTTAGTATGTACCCTTTATAAAAAGACAATTTTCACCAGTCCCTCCTAGCCTGGGACACCTTTTCTCAGGTACCCGTTGGCATTTGAGCATCTATTACCAGCACCTCTTTATTGTGTAAATGTGTTTTCTAAACTATCCAATATTATTAGGTTTGTTTCATGTTTATTGTATACAATTCATTTGTTGAAGCTCAATATTGATATGATGAATTTACTTTAACAGGCTGTATTTGTTGACATCCTGCGCTGCAAGTCGCTCTGCCTAGCTCGGAGCGCAATGAGTACAGACCAGCCATATGAATAAATGGACCAAGTGGCAAGCCATGTTTCGGGGCAACATGATATCTAACAGCAATAATATGATAATCAGGCAGATTCACTGGTAGCTCTCTGATCAGGCATGTTAGGCCAGCGAGGAGCGATTGTCTGTCGGTATGACTCTGGTTGTGTACTGACTGTGTTTGTATGGACAAGTTTCTGGTTGTGTCAGTACGGTACTGATCATGTCAGTGCAGTCATGTCCTTGGTTGTGTCAGTACTGATCATGTCCCTGCAGTCATGTCCTTGGTTGTGTCAGTAAGGTTCAGATCATGTCTCTGCGAAAATGTCATTGGTTGTGTCAGTACAGTACTGATTGTAATGTTTCGGTTTGTGTCTCTGTGGACATGGTCCTGCTTGTGTCTTCACACTACCTGAGTTGTTTCTGTTTGTGATTTTCTTTACTATTGCCAGTGTTGGTAAATCAGTTTTGGTTCTGTATGCTGTGAACTTTGAGGATTAATTGCTCCAAACTACCTGCAGCTACAGAGGTCAGTGAGGGATTGTTGTAAAGCTCATTTACTGCTTGTTAGGAGTATATAAATATTTGAATATCCATAGCCTGGCTATAGTTCTCCTTTTAACTCTGTTACTGCCAGTGATGTAAGCGTTGCAGTGCGTCAGGGTACCAGGGATCTGCCGGTGCGCATGCGCGAAATGTGCGGTGGGTTCCGCTGCCAGTGGGTTCCGCTTCTCGGCCCAGGCCCACGATACCTCCTGACATAAAAACTCAGCCCTACCATGGAACCGGCAGGAACTGCTGAAGCCATTGCTGCCCTATTCCAGCAGTTGGCGCTTATGATGCAGGCTTTCCAGGAGATGCAAACTAGCCATGAACACCTGCTTCAGAGAGTGAGCGCGCCCATTACTGGTGTCAGGTGTGGGCCTTGCTGGGGGAGGTCCCCAACACACACCCTCTGCCTTTTCTCTTTGCCATTGACTCCTGGATGGAGAAGCCTCCTGGTTGCCTCGACAACCAGGGGGTGGTCTTAGTTCCCACTAGGTATAAAATCCCAATCAGGGCCCTGGCTCATTGCTGAGTTATTCTACCTATATGGTGCAATGTGTTTGCTGTAGCTGCTATTTCCTAACCCCTCGTCTGACTTCCTGTTGCTGACCCTTTGGCCTGCCTTGCCGTTCTTGAACCAAGCTGCCTGCCTCGACCCGGACTGGACTTTGACTTCGCCTTTGGATTGCCCCTTTTGTACCTCGCTTTCGGACCATGGCCCGTTCCTGCCAGTGGGTTCCGCTTCTCGGCCCAGGCCACTGATACCTCCTGACACAGTGGTGCAGCAGCAGCCTTTCCTAAGTCTATAAGCTTTTGGGTACTTCAATGTCCATAAACTTACACTCAGATGGTACCAGACACTTAATATTTTATTGAATGGATGTAATCAGCAGCTAACAAGCCTTCAATCACATCCACAAAGTATGAAAAGTTGGTCGGCTTTCGTGCACGGCTCTGTGGATATGATGGTCAGGCAGCTGAATGTCCCCTCCAGTGTCGCTCTGCAGTCAGTGTTAATTCCACTGCTCCCTCCATTGCATGGAGTGGCACAATACCTGTCCACGTTTGATCCTGGTGGTACAGGCACCAGCTTGCTGAGCTGTCATCCTGCTTTTGTAGCAACCTCATTGGCCGCTTCAGAGGTGCGGAGATTTTGAATGTGATCCAGCAGCCAAATGGCCTGCACAGTATACACTGCTGATTTTAAACAAAGCACTCATCTGATCACCCACAGATATATGTATATATACACACACACAAACATTATGTCCTAAAACATATGTCCCATAGATCTCATCTCCTACAACAACAATCACGTGTTTAATCTGATCATAAACATGCTTACCTACGATATCTCAAGTCAGGTATTCTAATCGCACACACCAAATCAATCTAATGTCTAGGGTCCAAACACATACAAACAATGTAGCCTGTAGTATGCACATACCCAATCAATCTAATCACTAGGGTCCATACACATCCAAACAATCTACCGTGTAGCATCCACACGTCCATTCAATCTAATCTCTAGGCTCCATACACATCCAATCAATCTAATTTTACATGCACTCATTCAACCCCTGTAATCTTGAACACATATCTTCATTCCCTCTTATCTGGGCTCTAACACTCAAACTTTCACACACAGAATCTGCTTTATGTTTAACATATACACATCCTATCTGATTACTACAACACACAAATGAATCAACCAATCAATCAATCTACTATCTACCACAAAAATCAAACATACATCTGACTTGCAAATGTTTTTTGTGTGGCAGAGCTAAGATTCTGCAACAATTGCATCTAGTTTTCAGTTCCCAGTGGTGTTGCAACAGTGTTATTACTTCTCTGTAGTTACATTCATTACTGTTTGTTTTATTAAATTATTCACTAGCAAATGTGTGCCCATTTCTTGAATTGGCTGAAAATGGAGGGAGTGTCACTGCGATGGTGGTGAACACATAAGTGCATGTTAGTACAGCGGTGGCAAACACAGAGGCAGGCGCCACATAGTGGCGAGTGAAGTGGCTGCATATAGGAGAGTTGTTGAGAGCAGGGGGAGAGGATGGGGGTCAGGCACAGTGATGAAAGTGGTTATTAGTGTGCAGATATTTTAGGGGGGGAGGAGGATGTGGGTCAGCTGTGGTGGGGAGATTGAGGTTGGGATGGTTTGGTGTGAAGGCATGGTGGTGGGGGAGTTTCAGGCATGGTGGTGAAAAGTGGGTGCAGGCAGAGTGATGGTGAGGAAAGGGAAAGTGGTGGTAGTGGTGAGGGGAGGTTGTAGGTGGGATGATCAGTGATGCTTCCACTCAGGAGCAGTCAGCCGTAACACCAATTGCTTTCAGGAGGCCTCTTGGCCAGCAGCAGAGGTTGCCCGGTATTGTTGGTTGTGTAAGCTGCCAGGCTGGAGGGTATACTGCCTGTGCAAGCCGCAGAAGAATCAAGGGGGTATGGAGGTGATGTGGGTTGGTAAGGTCAAAAACTAAAAGGTCAAGGTCCCATTGCGACACAAACTCACCAGGTTCAGGGACAACTCTGAATGTGTTTTCTGCTAGGTATGGCTATGGTGGGTGGCATTGGTCTACATTTAAATGCTAATACTATAGTGTCTTTGCTTCACTATAATGTCTTTGAGATAAGCCAAAATGACACATGCGTGTTAGTGACACAATCTCACTACCCTAGAGCAGACCCAGCATTTACTGAATGTGCTGCTGATGTTCTCTAAATTGTAGTGATATCTGGTTGGCAGCTGATTCCTGGTATGTGTGGGGATTGCAGCAGGTTGGAGGAGATCATCAGCGATGTCACTAAATACCAGGTCCAGGTCCCGCTGCCTGCACACACGCAGTGGAACCCCCAGACCTCTGGTGGCTGGGAGATGGATCAGTCCTCTCAAGCCTTCATAGTCCACAAATCACATGGCCAGCAGTGCAGATCGAACTATTAAAGCCCCCTTCACACTATATCATTCCTTTCCAGTGTATTACTGCATACACATAATTGTGCAGTATTTTGCATGGTAACCTGTGTTCATTAAGAATTGGCCAAAGCATAGCAATGAAAGAAGAAAAAAAAAACAGACCTGCATCTTTTCACCTCAGCACACCACAATGCTAGGCAAGTGCATTGCAGTGCAGGTCCGTTGGCTCCCATTGCTACTCATAGTTCTAAATGAATGGCACTATAACACACAGCACAGTGCAATAAAGGTAATGTGCAGTAAAATAGACATGGTCTATTCACTAAGCTGCCGAGGGCAGCCGAGTGAACAACCCAAAGTGAAGTGAGCCGAACCCTGTTCGGCTATTCACTTCAGGCTTGTATGGCTGATTTCAGCCATATATCGGCTGAAATCAGCCGTACATCGGCTTGCTTCGTGTGGCTTCGGAGCGGCCGAACATGCTCAGCATGTTCAGCCGACCCGAAGTGCAGAAGGATTTCGACTCAGCCGATCCAACATCTGGATCCGCTGAGCCGAACCTCCGGCAGGCTACTCACTGCTGTTCGGCCTATTCTTATAGATGCCGAACAGCAGTGAGTGAATAGCCGAATGCGGCTGAGCGGCATTCGGCTCGGCTGTTCTGCTCGGTCCCTCTGAGAACAGAAAAATAGTTAAAAAAAGTAAATAGAAAACGATTGTGCGGAGCTAGCAGTGACAGCTAGCTGCGCCCAATAGTTTTCTATTGGCCGGCGGTTCTGCTGCCGTAAGAAAAGAAAAAAACTCTCCCGGGCGCTCTGGGAGCCTCCCGCACCGGCGGCCCAGGAGAGAAACATGCTTTTTCTTTATTCTGACACGGAGCCGTGTCAGAATAGAAAAAAAAAAACATTTTTCCCCATTGGAATGCACTAGCATTGTACCCGCCCTCTGCTGATGGAGAACTGCAGCAGAGGGCGGGTACAATGCTAGTCTACTATTGGCTATTGCAAATTGAAATAGCCAATAGGAATCTAGCAATGCATTCCAATGGGCAAAAATGTTTTTTTTCTTTTTTTCTATTCTGACACGGCTCCGTGTCAGAATAAAAAAAAAAGACACAGCGGTGTTTCTCTCCTTGGCAGCCGGAAGCGAGAGACTCCCGGAGCGCCAGGGAGAGTTAGCTGTTTGGAGATCAGTGTCCCTTGTTAGCAGGTAACCAGGGACGCTGATCTCTCTGCAAGTGGCCGGAGCCAGCCGTAAGATCACGGCTGGCTCCGCCCAGCTGTCAGAAGCAGGCTGTC